>NC_044913.1:10269226-10469226 GCF_001633185.2 Quercus lobata
GGACGATCTCATGCTCAACACCTCACAAAACGCCTGAAGTAAAGGACAAACTCAGTACAAAAGCATTACAAGGGAGAAAGCTGCCCACACCATAATGTGGAGCCCAACACCTGGCAAGCCCATACCCCAGACCCTGCTATTCAACTTTCCCCAACCACTCTGACGTATAGATTGATGGGACGAGTACTTACCAAAAAAAAAAAAAAAGGAAAAACTGACACGTAGGTGAAGAACGGGAAGTAAATATTAGTATAAAAGGGAAAGAAAGCTGAGACAGAGGGGGAGGATCCTACAAAAAAAAAGGGAAGAACGGTGAGAATGCGATGCTCCTCGGACTTAGTCCGAGGAGTCAAACCTTTCACACTACATCGATGTAAGGCTTAGTTATACAGGCCAAACCTACCTTCGTATGAGCTTCCCAGAAAATCATGACTAAACCGCCGTCCAACGACCAAGGTCCAGCCTTTCTATCCCACCCTCTATGAATTATATTGTTCAGGTCTTTTACATACGAGCCCAACATCATTCTTGGGTCGTTAAAAATTGTGTTCTTACAATTGGCGCTGTCTGTGGGAAGGCTTGCACGTTGGCGCAGGTGGCGGTGGAGTCAAGTCTTTATCGATCAGAGGTCCGCAAAGTTTCCTCCATTTCCAGCGACATGTAGCTTTTGCTCTGACATAAACTTCCGCTAGGGGCTACGCCTTGCAGTGCCAATGGCACGGGCAGCTCTAGGGGCTTCCAACCTCAAGTTAACTCTCCCCACCCTGGTCGAGGGGCTACCTTCAAAAGAAAAAATACAAGTTTTGGACAGAACCAAGGCCTTATATGGTCCTCGGACTCAAGCCTATGGGGAAACCAACTACTTAAAAGAAAAAACACAAGTTTTGGACAGAACCAAGGTCTTGTATGGTCCTCGGACTCAAGCCTATGGGGAAACCAACTACTTAAAAGAAAAAACACAAGTTTTGGACAGAACCAAGACCTTGTATGGTCCTCGGACTCAAGCCTATGGAAAAACCAACTACTTAAAAGAAAAAACACAAGTTTTGGACAGAACCAAGGCCTTGTATGGTCCTCGGACTCAAGCCTATGGGGAAACCAACTACTTAAAAGAAAAAAAAAACAAGTTTTGGACAGAACTGAGGCCTAGTATGGTCCTCGGACTCAAGTCTATGGGAAACCAACTACTTAAAAGAAAAAATACAAGTTTTGGACAAAACCAAGACCTTGTATGGTCCTCGGACTCAAGCCTATGGGAAACCAAACTTAAAGAAAAAACAAGTTGGGACAAAACCAGACCTTGTATGGTCCTCGGACTCAAGCCTATGGGGAAACCAACTACTTAAAAGAAAAAACACAAGTTTTGGACAGAACCAAGGACCTTGTATGGTCCTCGGACTCAAGCCTATGGGGAAACCAACTACTTAAAAGAAAAACACAAGTTTTGGACAGAACCAAGGCCTTGTATGGTCCTTGGACTCAAGCCTATGGGGAAACCAACTACTTAAAGAAAAAACACAAGTTTTGGACAGAACCAGGCCTTGTATGATCTTCGGACTCAAGCCTATGGGGAAACCAACTACTTAAAAGAAAAAACACAAGTTTGGACAGAACCAGGCCTTGTATGGTCCTCGGACTCAAGCTTATGGGGAAACCAACTACTTAAAAGAAAAAACACAAGTTTTGGACAGAACCAAGGCCTTGTATGGTCCTCGGACTCAAGCCTATGGGGAAACCAACTACTTAAAAGAAAAAACACAAGTTTTGGACAGAACCAAGGCCTTGTATGGTCCTCGGACTCAAGCCTATGGGGAAACCAACTACTTAAAAGAAAAAATACAAGTTTTGGGCAGAACCAAGGCCTTGTATGGTCCTCGGACTCAAGCCTATGGGGAAACCAACTACTTGAAAGAAAAAATACAAGTTTTGGACAGAACCAAGGCCTTGTATGGTCCTCGGACTTAAACCTATAGGGAAACCTTGTATGGTTCTCGGATTCAAGCCTATGGGAAAACCAACTACTTAAAAGAAAAAACACAAGTTTTGGACAGAACCAAGGTCTTGTATGGTCCTCGGACTTAAGCCTATGGGGAAACCAACTACGTAAAAGAAAAAACACAAGTTTTGGACAAAACCAAGGCCTTGTATGATCCTCGGACTCAAGCCTATGAGGAAACCAACTACTTAAAAGAAAAAACACAAGTTTTGGACAGAACCAAGCCCTTGTATGGTCCTCGGACTCAAGCCTTTGGGGAAACCAACTACCTAGAAGAGACAACATGGGGTTTGGAGACAACCTGGATGTTATATGGCCCTTAGAATCTACCCCAGAGAAGAGTTCCCCATTGATAGTTGGGCTAGTCCCTAAACTGCATGAATTCCCCCGTCTATCCTCGGATCCTCAATACCAAGGGGATTGATGCAATATAGGGCAATATGTTGTCAAAAACACAGTCAAAGTCCCTCACTGCTCGGCCACCCTCTCGGACGAATTATTTGAAATTTATCGTTCTCGGACGGTCGCCTTGCATGCATTACGAAGCGCTCAGCCGTTATCTCGGTTAGTTTCAAAAGTTTAATCTACTGGGAATTACCATTATTATACTTGACAATGTCAGAAAGTTCAAACTAGTAGGAATTTGTTTCAAGGTTTTTTCCTGCTCTAAGCATCATTAAAGGAAAATGCACATTTAATATTCATGCACAAAATAGTTGTTGCAGAAAAGAAAAGTATTTGAGAGTAAGCAAGTCCATTTCTTATTAAGATAAAGGAACAGTACAGCGTACAATGAAAGAGCCTAAATAAGCTCATACTGAAACTAACTACACAAGCGAAAAGAAAAGATACAAGGGAATGAAGGAAAAGCCGAAGAAGAAATGCAGAGAAGAGACGTGCTGCCGCTCCAAAATTTTGTCTAAGGAAGCCATCCCTTAATACTTTTACATGCTTGTAACTCAGGCAGCAAAAGAGCCCAACTTGGGGCTTGCACTGCTGAAGAAAAGGTGCAGGGAACCCAACTTGCGGCCAGCACAGTTGAAGAAAAGATGCCGGGAGCCGGCAGTTGATGAGCCTCCACGTAACCATGCCTGCAATAAAGCAGACGACGCTGATGGTGGAAAACCTTGCTTCTGACGCACCAAGAATCTGGTGCGACCAGTACCTGCTTCGGATTTTGACTGAAAGAGGGAGAAATACCATTTCCCCCTTTGTCAAGACGGAGAATTGTTTTGAATCTGTGCCTCCCTTGTCCGGACCACATCACCTTAAGTATCGGAAGGATTCGGTGCCTCTGAAGCGGGTGAAGACCCTTCATCCCCACCCATGCCTCAAACATATTGCTCTGAGGCAGAATGGCACTGGAAATGGAGATCGTGTGTATAGAGGAAGGGTTATGATTCTGAAGGACGCAGAAGGGTTTATATGCAAGGGGAGTGACCCCCTATCCTATTTATACAGAAAGCAAACCAGTGGCATTTAATCCATGCAAGTTTCCAAGGAGTGCTACGGACAAGGCAGACTTGGCTCAATTTCCAACCTCATCCGCAGCCGTAGGATCTGAAGATCCTCGTGAAGGTGCGCCTCGAATACTGGAGCATCAAAGGGCTCCGCGTGAGTGAATAAAGGAATGCCTCTTAATTTGGCACGTCTCACATGTAAGTGGGAAAACCCAAATATTAGTAAAAGTGCAGAATTTGAGTGAGCCATGATGTGGGCCCTATCTCACCAAAACCCTCCTCCCCAACAACAAGGCTGGGTAGTAGGATTTTGAGGGGCTATTGTGGGGCCCAAAATCTGCGGTCCCAACCTACCTTGTATTAAAGGCCCGAAGCTTAGGCCGAGGAGCCCTACTACCAAGGACGTATGATGAAAGTCCTTTAAAGGTCCAAGGATGTGGCCGAGGACGATCTCACGCTCAACACCTCACAAAACGCCTGAAGTAAAGGACAAACTCAGTACAAAAGTATTACAAGGGAGAAAGCTGCCCACACCATAATGTGGAGCCCAGCATCTAGCAAGCCCATACCCCAGACCCTGCTATTCAACTTTCCCCAACCACTCTGACGTATGGATTGATGGGACGAGTACTTACCCAAAAAAAAAAAAAAGAGGAAAAACTGACACGTAGGTGAAGAACGGGAAGTAAATACTAGTATAAAAGGGAAAGAAAGCTGAGACAGAGGGTGAGGATCCTACAAAAAAAAAGGGAAGAACGGTGAGAATGCGATGCTCCTCAGACTTAGTCCGAGGAGTCAAACCTTTCAAACTACATCGATGTAAGGCTTAGTTATACAGGCCAAACCTACCTTCGTATGAGCTTCCCAGAAAATCATGACTAAACTACCGTCCAACGACCAAGGTCTAGCCTTTCTATCTTACCCTCTATGAATTATATTGTTCGGGTCTTTTACATACGAGCCCAACATCATTCTTGGGTCGTTAAAAATTGTGTCTCTACAAATTTAATCTAAGTTTCTTAGATAAAATGACTTTTGTTTATGAACTTATAAAAATTAGATTTACCAACCTTATTATTGAAAATAGATTTAATTTTTTTATATGAAATGGACTATTTATATTATCAATAAATTACAAATACTAATTTAATATCTCAAAAACTTTATTTACAAACTTACATAATTCAAATTATCCAATATCAAATTTATATAAGTATATTTTATATGGATAAAACTTAAATATAGCACTTTAAGTGCAATACATGACATTCCCTCCAAGTTTAGATGAATTAATTTGCATGTAGATATAATCTATACAAATTAAAGTATAATTTGAATGACGCTTGACATCAATTTATAGTGCATCAAAAATCTAAAGACACTTGAAAAAAGAGGTTGATCAAAAGTACACTTGTCACAAAATTGGAGTACAATTAAAATATTATTTAAATTATTGATTATACTTTCACTTTAATATATTATATATGATCTGAAAATGTGACATTATTTGTATTTTATTGGTCAAAGTAACCATGTGTTTGAATTTAGTGGAAGAGCTTAAAGCCAACTTTTGGACACTTTCTCTTTCTTAAAAAAAAAAAAAAAAAACTTTTGGACACTTTCTTAATCATACAAATTCAAAGTCTAAGCACATTGGTTGGTTTTTAAATTTTTATTTATTTATTTATTTATTTTATTTTTATTTTTTTTATATATATAAAAACTCTCAAGCAATGCTTCCTTTATCAAAAAATTGCTCTGTAACAGGCTTTAACTACATTTGTGAACACCTAAACGATCACTTTTAGACATTCAACCAAAAAAAAAAAAAAAAAAATTGATCACTTTTAGACGTTTTTTTTAAGAAGCAATCCGTCGGTTGCTTCTCAAGGGCACTTCACCTTTCAATAACAGAGTTGTTGAGAGCAGGACAACACCGCATTTGTTCAAAATTTTGGTTGCACATACAATACAAATTATACAATATTAACCTATGATGTCACATCCATAATGATTGTTTTTTACGCTCTATTTTGTTTCGGCAAAAATATTTGTTAAAAAATTAATCATTTTTCAAAAAGTATTTTTTATAAAACTACCACATTTTCTTATGTTTGGTAGTAATTTTAAATAAGTTGAAAAATAATCTTCTAACTTATCTTATTTATTTTGCTGTGAAATAGAGTTATTTTATATATTAAAAAAAAAAAGTGGAAAACCGTCTCTAAAAATAAGCCTTATTTTTTATATTGACTAAAAATAATTTTCTTTTGACTCATTTTTTCTAATACTACCAAAAACTAAAAACATGAAAAACTATATTTACACAAATTTTTTTATGAAAACAAACTAGGGCTGTAAACGAGGCGAGATTTGTTGAGTAGTGAATGTTCAAGCTTGACTCGACAAAAAAAGTAGAATATTCAAGCTTGGCTTAAACTTGATGCGAGCCTAAAAATAATGTTCATGTTTGAGCTCGTTATAAAGTATAAAAACTTGAGCTTGGCTTGATTCATTAATCAAGCCAAGCTCGAGCTCAATATCAAGCCCAAACTCAAATTCAATATCATGCTTTTAAGGTTGAGATCCAAAACAAGTATATTATCAAGTCTATTATCTAGCCTATTCGGTTTAGATGAGTGGTCTCAACTTATAATTAATTAAAGTTTTAGAAGAATATGAGTTTACTTGTCAAGCTCATATCAATTTTATTACCAAACTCATAAATAAATCTAAACTCAACTTGTTTTGTTACTTATTTATCGAGTTTTGATGTTCACGAGCTTGTTCATGAACAATATTTTTTACTCGAGTTCGGCTCATTTATTAAACAAGCCTAAAACTAAAGTTTAAGCTTGGCTTGTTTATAAACAAACAAACATGAACAAACTTTTTATCAAGCCAAGCGAACTGTTTATGTACAACTTGGTTCATTTACAGCCCTAAAACAAACAGAGCGTTATTATTAGACCAACCAATTGTTTTTTAATATAGACTAGATTCAAATTTGAAAATTTTTACTTGACAACATTAAGCTTTATTGGTTAAGCTAACTATAACGGTATAACCACACCGTCTCACATTTTAAAGTTTAAAGCTCTGGGAGGAAAGAAAAAACTAATCATTCTATAAATATAAATTTCAACACGAGAGTTTTTGGGTATTAATCTCATACTATAAAATAGATCAAAAACATTTCATATGTGTTAGCAGGCATCCATATGTGGTCACGCAATATAACAGAATCAAACCTCCTTCACATCCTCGAGGAAACAAAGGGGGGTGGGTGGATGGGAAGGAACACACTTTTTAATATTCAATTTACTCAAAGGGTACAACTTAAAATCCAAGATGTGTGTTCTGGAGCTATTCTTACATTCCATTATTACATTACTACTAGATAATCAGTATGTAGAAATTCACTCTTGGAAATTTTCGTCATCAATGTACATAAGCATAATTAGGCACCAGAGGCCTTATCCACAAACATCTTCAAGCCTCAGCGGCCTTTGCACTACCATTTGATTTGGCACGTTTAGCTTCATAATCTTTAACAGCAGCCTTGATAGCATCCTCAGCAAGCATGCTGCAGTGCAGCTTTACTGGTGGGAGAGAGAGATATTTTGCAATTTCCCTGAGGACATCCAAAAAAGCATAATTTAGTTAAGCATAAAACTCTTTATAAACCCTTCGTTATACTTGGTTTGAAATAGTATACATGCTCATAAACCATATTTGGAACAGATGGCAAGATACATTGCTTCCTTAAAAAAAAAACATGAACGGTAATCATTTTATGTCTTACTTGTACCTTCCACCATCTGATTTCAATTTCTTTTTACAGGAAGTAGAAAATTTAAGATTTAACTATTCCAAATTACTGACCTACAAACTATCACATGGAATCCAGACTCCTGCTGACGATCAATCCCATGTCCCAACTAAATATATCCACTACAATCTAATGTTCTATTTATGCCAGTTTCATTAACTGCAAATTCTACTAAATACAGTAATACTGCCATAACATAATGTTTTCTCAATTCTCATGTAATTCATATCAAATGCCTGAGAAAACACCAATGCCCATGTGATGTCCATATATCCAACACACTCACACAGGAAAAAATCCTATCCTTTTCAAATTGATCAGTTTCATAGTTTTGATTAAATATTATAAATCTAAAGGTGTATTTAGTGCCACATCATACAAGAAATCAAATCTGATCAAACAACTATAATTATAATTACAGTGGCATAGTAAGCACAAAATAGAATAGTGAATTCATGGACTCAATTTAAATTCAGAGAAATATGGCAGAACTCACGTGTTTTTAATGGTCACAACTTCTTCCAATTGCTTCCCCTTGACCCACTCAGAAGCTGAAAATTGTGACAGAGAGCAATTAGAACAATCCCTTGCAATAACAAAGGCCACAATGCCATGACAAAAGGACAATAAGCTAAAGCAGAATACAAACAGCAACTTCCATAAACTTGACAAATCAGTTAAAGAGACAAATATTCAATAGCAATTTCTAACTCTAGACCAAGTTTCAGATATTTTCTATGGCCACTTATCCTAAATAAAACAGAAGTGTGGAAGCATTTAAGGGGCAGTCTCATTAGTAAGCCCTTGATGATGCAGTTATATAGAATGGTAAAGATTTTGGCATTCTACTACCCTGCAAAAATAGGCCCAAATCCAGCGGTAATCATAGAAGATCATTAAAAGAGAGAAGCTGATAGGAGGGCAACTTTGGTTGTTGTGCAAAGAAGCCAAACATCTTGCCCCTAAAAGCTAACTAATTTAAAAACACTAGTGTGTGTGTGTGTGTGTATATAAATATAAAGATAAAAATAAAGCCTTCCTGTCAACACCACAACCTAGGAAGATACAGAAGAACTATGTCTCCATCAAATTTTTACAATTGTATTTGTGGCAAAATATCATTCACACACCCTAGCATAATTTTTCTTGCCAAACTTTAGCATGTCAGCGAATTTCAAGACACACAGCAAAGACATACATTACTTCAAAGATACACAACGACAACAACAACAACCGAGCCTTAGCCCCATAACGTTGGGGTTCACTATGAATCCTCAACAAGCTGGTCAGGGTCGGCCAAACGTGTTCTTTTCTACCATTTTATTCTATCCAAAGTCATACTCTCTATCACTTCCTTAGTTAACATGTCATTTTTCACCACATCTTTTAATGTCATTTTTAATCTCTCTTCCTCTACCTATTTCGTTCCCTCAACTTAAATCAACACTCTTTTTCACCAATGCACTAATCACTCTCCTCTGAACATAACCAAACCACCTCAAACGATTCCTTCCCATCTTTTTGGACAGCCCTATCCTTATGCGAATCTCCTCATTTCCAATCCTATCTTTCCTTGTAGTTTCACTAATCCATAGCTAATCTTATAACAATCTTATAAAAATTTTCCCTTTTTATCTTAATAGAATCATACAATAAATAAATTCACATTAATTCATAGATTATAAAACAAATAAAATAAGAGAATATCAATTATTTCCCAATAAATTTCGAAACTATAAACAATAAACATAAAATTTGAAACCTTGAGTTTCTAATTTTGATTAACAATTTTCCTCAACTTACTCAAAAATCAAATTCAAATAATAAACACATAAAGCACAAAAAACCCAAAAACCCTAAAAAAAATTCAATAAAATTTTCTGAGCAACCAAACAAAAATCAGCACACGAACCTACAGACGAGGAAGCGATAGCAGAGCCACAACCGAAGGTCTTGAAGCGAGCATCGACGATCTTCCCAGTCACCTCGTCGACCTTGATTTGGAGCTTCATGACATCGCCACAGGCGGGTGCACCGACGAGGCCCGTGCCCACCGTCGGATCGTTCTTGTCCAACGATCCAACGTTGCGGGGCTTGTCGTAGTGGTCGATCACCCTCTCGTGGTACATACGTGGCAGCACCTGGACGGGCCTTGACGCCGACAGCGCCGACCCCTCCTGTGAGGCTAGCCCTATCACCTTCTTCGATACGAGCCTCAACATTTTTTTACCTTTTTTTTCTTTCTGTTTTCTGGTTTTGGATTTTGGTTTGTGAAGTCTGTCAGTTTGAGGGTGTTTTGTAAATTTTTAGGGTTTGAGGATTCTTCTTTTTATTGAAAGGCGGTGCGTTTTTTAAGAGGACACGTGGAGGCTAAGTGTTAACAAAAATATCTTGAAATTCCAAGATTACCGGATCAGCTTTTGTTCAACTTCTCTCAGGTTTTGTTTTATATCATCCACTTGCTACTTCTCTTCTTCTAATCATAATTTAAAAAAAAATGTCAAAAATATTCATAATTTAACTAGATAATTTTATTTTTAAAATATAAAAAATAGGATTAAAATATTATTGGAGAAACTTTTTTTTTTTTTTCTTCTAAAAATTAGTATACTTTTTATTTAAATATATTTCATGCACGTTTGATATAAAATTATTTTTCTTAAAAACTAGCATAAGCTAAATCAACTGTTTACTCAATTTCAATACTAAATTTTAGTTTTTTAAAAATTCATTCTTGTGTAACTTCATTAATAATAAATAAATTTAAATTGAAAAATTACATTAAATGGGTAAATTGCACGCTTTTAAAATTTGGAGGTATTTAGATTTTACACCTAAATTTTAGAATTTAAATTTTGCCTCTTGAAGTTTTGGGATGTTTAGATTTTACACTCTGATATTTCAGAATTTGAATTTTACTCCTAAAGTTTGGGGGATTTTATACTTAATGTTTCTGAAACTTCAAGATATAAAATTTAAACACTCTTAAACTGTAGAGAGTATAATTCAAACACCCATAAAATTTAGAGAGTAAATTTCAAATTCTAAAATGTTAAAGTGTAAAATTCAAACGCTCTCAAATTTTAAGAGTGTAATTTATAATTTACCCCAAAATTTTTTATCATTTCATTAACTTGAGAATTTCACAACAAATTTAATGCTAGCGTAGCAAATTGTTAGTAGTAAATAAAAAAGTGATATTAATGATAGATTCAAGTGAGGATTAGTAAAAGCAATTTAATTGGTGTGAAAAACGTTGTCAATTTATTTTGTGTACATAGCATTACTTTTGTTGAATTATTATACATTAGTAGGGATTATAATGACAAATTATGAAACTAATAACTTGACATGTAGGCAATCTCCACAACATTTTTTTTTTTATTATTTTTTTTATACAAGATAGAATTTTTATTATAATACTATAATTTAAGTGTATATGTGTGTGAAGCACCCTTCTAGAGACTTGAACTCTGACCCTTGCCCCCCACATCCCATAAGTATTTATACTTGTGGAGTGACCACCGTACTAAGGGTGCGTCATGGTGATCTCCACGACATCTTAATTATAGTATGTATTGGTCATAAGCTATTTTTGTCTAATCGAGACAAATGTAATTATTAGCAATAGGTGATAAACATCATTTCATGCTCTAAGATTTAGCAGTAATGAAAAAAAGTTGCGAATTATGATCCCAACATTACTCTATTGCAATGATGCATTAACTAGCACAAAAATATTATACCAAGGAAATATTGTATTATCTCATACAAAAGCATTCCATTACTAGTAAATTCAGAGGATTTAAGGCATCTTCAAGTTAAACTTGGTATGACTTCACAAGAATTACACATTTTTTATGCTATAGATTTCTGAAAGTTCAAAGCGGTTAAAAAGAAAACACTATTATCCATTATTACATCATTAAATATTTACTAAACTAATAGCATCCTTATTAAATGCTTCTTCAGTGATGGTTGAATTTATATATTTTATTTTTATTGACATCAATAAATCATACACATATAATAAATCTAAAAAAGGCCCAATGGCTGGAACTTGGTGACAATGGACACGGCCCAAGGCCCGTCTTTGTTGTTCCAGGCTCCCATGTGAAGCAGTTTATGTGTAGAAGAAGCCTTTCGGTGAGTTAATTGTGTAGTAGCCAGGCCCAAAAAAAAGGATATGTAGAATAGAATGTGATGACAAAGCTACTTGCTTCTCATCAAGGCTTTGATTAGATAGTCCCTGAGTTGGAAATATGCCCAAAGCATATCTTAAGCCTGGGTTGAAAGAAACTGGACTCAAATTTCTCCCCAGTCTCCTAGATCCAAAAACTTCATTAGTCTTATAATTATAATGATGCAATGACCAATAGATGGGAAAAAAATCTTATGCAATTTAACCTCTTGATGAATATAAATTTTTTGTTCCACTTTGTATGTGTTTGGCTCCAAATTAAAAAGCCAGTTTATTTTATTATTCAGCTTATTTTTGCTACTATTTATAGGCTCCACTGTACTTTTTAGTACTATTCATGAGTCCTATTATACTATTTCAGCTAACTTTTACCTTTATCTACTATACTTCCAGTAAAAAGTTTTCAGTTTCAGCAAAATAAGCGAATCCCAAACAGATCCTTTATGTTCCATTAATCGTGGTATGTCATGTGTTTGATTTTATTTTATTTTTTAATTTTATAAGGAAAATAACAAAAATATGTAACAAACTGTAATTGTTAGAGTATAAAGTAGAATAACTATCTTTAGAAAATGCTGATATTTTTAAAGCTTTTGAGAGAGGATCAAGGAGAGGGAGTCGGCATTTCTTTCTAAATTGAATTACACCTTTATTCCTTAAAGTTTGGGATTTTATTTTTTTACTTTTATCTATGATACTTTCAGTAAAAAGTTTTTAGTTTCAGCAAAATAAGCGGATCCCAAATAGACCCTTTATGTTCCACTAATAGTGGTATGTCATGTGTCTGATTTTATTTTATTTTTTAATTTTATAAGGAAAATAACAAAAATATGTGACAAACTGTAATTGGTAGAGTATAAAGTAGAATAACTATCTTTAGAAAATGCTGATATTTTTAAAGCTTTTGAGAGAGAATCAAGGAGAGGGGGTTGGTATTTCTTTCTAAATTGAATTACACCTTTATCCCTTAAAGTTTGGGATTTTATTTTTTAACATTGGCATATGATATACCCCTTGCCTTAAAGCTATTCAAGAAATTCCATTATTAAGTTTTCAACATTAGCACATGCATTTTATCAACTTCAACAACCCCATTTTGTAATTATTTGGTTTGTGTGATGGGGCTGCACACTTGAGGAATAGCGAGGTGTTTCAAGAGTTTTGGACATTATCAACCTCACGAATTTGATAATTTCTTCAAATATTGCACAAAATGTTACCCAAAAAAAAAAAAAAAATTATGCATCCACGCAACCCCTAACATTTTTGGCAAGTCAACAAGACTAATGCCTTCTATTGCATTTCATTTTCAAAGAGAAAGAAACAAGGAACAATGATGACATTCTTTCTTGCTGTGTAATTGTAAACTGTTCTTGGATATCTTCCTCTTCCCCTTATTGTAAAAAGAGTCATGCTAACAAGTGTTTTTAGGACATTGGTTAACAATTCAGTTAAAAAAATTTTTTATGGGAAAAGAAAAAAAAGCAATTAATTTTTTAACAGCTTTTTTTATTTATCATAAAAGTGATGTCAAAACTTTCCTAAAATAGATTGTTAACCAATACCTTAAAAGCACTCGTTAGCATTTTCATTGTAAAAAAACTATTGCTTAAATCTCTTTTTGTAGTGGAAGGCAAGATATGGATACACAAAGAAAATGAAAGAAAAAATAGTATCTCTTATCTGATGCATTTTAGACAGGTTGGTGAAATCTGTTGGCCATGAAAAAGGAAAAACTTGCACTCCAAAGGTTCCTAAAGTATTCCTCTTTTTACCAAAAAAAAAAAAAAAAAGTATTCCTCTTCTTCTTGTCGCCACACATGTTGGACTTCCATGCATGAAGGTCTACTGCCCTTTCCTTTCATTGATCAGTGACAAATTAATAATGCTATCAACATGTAACAACAGCCAAACCTTTCATGTCTTTCTTTCACCTATCTTCTCCTCAATGACGGATTGTCATTTTTCTCTTTACAATTTGTTTGGATTCTCAATATGTTCTGGAAGAATATATATATATATGGGTGCTTTTGTACCACTAAAATTTGATTGCCTCAAAAATTAGCCAAAGGACAAAGGTTATGTGGACTAGCAGATAGCAATAATATAGCATCCTTTAGTATTATTGAGGCTTTTATGCAACCTTATTCTAGCATAGCTTGCCTATGAGCTTCATAATTCATATGGAGGGCTTAAAGAGGTGAATTCGGTATCCTTAGCTTTAAGTTGACCCCCAAATAGGAACATCAAAGACCCTAGCCTATTAAAGAAATTCACATGGGAGACAAAAAGAAGAAGAAGAAGAAAAAGAGAGAACCCAAAAGCTCAAAAGAAAATTGTGTATAATAAAAACAACTATGGTGTGAATATATAACACCATCACAAGTTCATAACCACAACAACAAAATACTACCAATAAATACAACTGATACATGTCATTTTTTTTTTTTTTTTTTGATGGGATACATGTCATTTCTTGAAGTAAATGACCGATTAATCAGCAATTGACTTATCAACAGGCACAAGTGCTGAAGTTCCATACAAATAATGGTCTTTTTCCTTCACATAAGTCCTTAGCATTTTATAGGCTTTGATGGATGTTGTCGTTGTGTTAAATAGACAAGCTTTCAATGCTAAATACAGTGACATTTTCTTTTGGGTGCGCTTGTTACCTATATATTATTATTAGTTTGTGGTATAGTAGCCGAAATGATAAATCATGTTGCTGATCACCACTCCTTCTAAAGAAGAAATAATGCTACACTTTGAAATATTTTTAAAGTATTTATGAGCATATTCTTCATATATGAATCTGGTCCGAGAGATTTATAATGAAAGCTGAGAAATAAACCCTTCAATCATTCCCTAGATCCAGCATATCCAATCATCATATATTCATATAATAGAGATGTACTAAATTAGAATCACATAAAATTAAACTTTGTTTATATATATAACAATTGTCTTAATTACATTGTTTTTTCATGACTTAAGGGTAGCTTTTTATTATCCCTGAGCAGGGATGTAACTTTCTTACCATGATGGTTTACACAAAAAATTGTACGAAACCTAACCATTGACCTAACTCCTTCACAATGCAACCTTTTTAAAAGGAGTCTCTCAGTCCCTCCATAATTTTATATTAATTTTATGCTTTTCCTGCTTCCATTTCCGTACTTGTTAGTTGTGTGGGTTTCAATATATTGCAACTGCTTGCAACTTCCCATATCAAGGTTTAGGTAACGAGGGGGACCTTCCCACCAATGGCCTAATTAAATGATTTCTACTTCTAATGCTACTTCTCTTTCATAAATTATTTTTAAATGTTTTACACTTATACTTCTTTAGTTTTAATGGACATCCATTTATTCTTATTAAAAAAAGTGGTATACGACATTAATGAATTGCTTATCATCTAGAATGGTATCTCTTTTTCTTTTTCTTTTTTGTTGTTGCATTGGTCTTTTATTTTTTTTGTTATATAAAAATTTTAATAATTAAAAATGAAATTAGAGACTAATAATGATAGCAATTCAAAAGAATATTCATTGTAAAAATTCTTTAAAAAAAAAAAATCAAAGTGCGTATAGAATTTCTTGAAATTGTCAGATATATTGTCAAAATTTTATGCTTATACATTGATTTATTTTCTCAATTCACTTTTAATTAATAAAATTATTTATTTAAATTTCTTAGATTTGAATAATTCTTTTATAAATTATTATGTTGATTAATATATACCAATTAGTTTTTGTTAATATATTTTAATTGACATTAGATATGAAGAATTAACTTACAGTCTATATTTACATCATTTTTTATGTGGCAATTAAATTTTTGTTTAATTTTTAATTTTTATTTATTAACACTTATCAGATTAATTTTATTTTCATTTTTATCTCATGGTGAGTATGTATTCGTTAAAACTAAATGAAATACACTCCCCCTTATTTGTCTATAATCTATAATATATAAAAAATCGAAGACATTTTTTTTTTACTTTTGGTTCACAACATTGTGTCACATAAACTTTAAGTCTTACAATTTTACACATCACAATCTTTTTAATTAAATTAAAAGTCTATTCTATACTTATATCCTCAATTAAAATTAAAATCTTAGAACAACATATTTTCTTTAAATGGTATAATATATAGTTTCATATATCAATACAATAATAATATATAAATGTTTAATGCTAAAATATATAATTTTTCAAATAAAAACATAATTATAATAAATGCCTGTAAGGACACAATTCTCTGGCGGCCCAATAAGGATGTTGGGCTCGCGTACGAAAGATCCCTCACAATATGATTTGTAGAGAGTGGGCTTAAAAAGCTAGCCACTGGTCACGGGGCGATGTCCAATCCTGGTTTTAGAGGAATTCAGGTAGAAAAAGGAGTTGGGCTTGAACATTTAAGCCCTAAGACGTCGTACCCTATGGGATGGGACTCCTCGGAGTTGATCCGAGGACCATTGAGGCCTTTCCCCGGTTCTCCAACGACGGACTTTCTTCAGTGAAGTCCGGTGTTGTTGAGATGTTCTCCCCATGTGATCCTTCTCTTTTTGGGGGTGGGCTGGGATCCCCTTTAGATTTACTTACTTTCTTCTTTTATACTCGTCCGTGTTGATTGTCCTTCGTCCACGTGTAGGGTCAATCTATACAAGACTGATATTTGTCCCATCAGTCTAATCCCAGAATTGTTGGGTATGGTTGATAAGGCTGCAGAGTACGGCTCTGTCATGTGTTGGGTCTTATCTGGAAGGGTAGTAAGGATAACTTCCCCAAGATATTTTGGATCTCCTCACGAATTCGTCCCTATACCTGTTTTACCCCTTTATTTCGGTGGGATTCAGGATCTGCCGAGGACTGAACCGTCCTCGGCTGCCTCCCAAAAATTGTTTTGTGCTCTGCATTGTAGAGCTTGGGCCACAGCTCTCCTCGGATTGGGCCTTCGGACTTCCCAGGAGCAATTGGGCTTGTCCCTTAAATTATTGGGCCCCACAATGCCTATTAAGTATTAATAACTATTACAATTATTAAATTTCATATTTATTAAAATAAATAAAAACAAGAAAAATTCTTTTTATATAAATATTTTGTGTGTATCACACGGGTTACTGACGAATTTATTCTTATAAATTTATAATAATCAATCACATTAGGCAGATATGTGACCTAAGGGCAATGGTTTTCCTCACCTCCTGGGCCCAACAATGGACTTGCTGATCAAATCAGTGTCTAACCCTTAACAAACTTTTAAATCAAGAAGAAGAAAAATAAATCAAGGTTAGCATGTCCTCGCCGTTATAAAAGATATTATTAAAAATTATAAACTAGGCCTAAGATCATCCTCGAACAATTGAAGATGATATTTGGGTCTTTCTGCCCCATCTAATCAATGTCAGCTAACATGTATTATTGTTAAAGATGCATTATTAATTTATCATTTTCAAAGACTTAAAGTGATCCATTATTCTTTTGTAACCTCCCACTAGTAATCACATAAAAAAGAAGTTGCGTGTGTCACTCTTTCTATGTTTATTTTAGGGCCACAAATAATAGGACACTACCTAATATATCGAAAACAAAAATGTCTTAATCACTCAACCCCATTTCATGATATAACCTTGAATGCTCTTTATCATGTAGCTCTCAAAAATATGGTTGCAACTTGCAAATGACCATTTGTCTTTACTCTTAAATAAAGTTTACTATTTATCTAAAAATTTACTGGCTGAAATGCAAAAAAGGTCTTCAATGACCTAACTTTTGAACCATTGATAATTTTTATTTATTTATAAAATTAGATTGTTTAGAGTTCTATAAGGAACAATAGGGGTATTGGGATTCAGGTCATGCTGATGTGAGAGGGACCTAAGTGCACTCGCATGAATGCTTGCATGATAGAAAAAATATTATATTTTAGCCAATTAAGTTCAAAATTTATCCACATAGTTGCTACAGTAATCGCTTAACTTTTGCATTAAGGTTTTTTTATTTTATTTTTTTAATTATTTATGTATACCAAGGATGATGAAGAGGGTAGATGATGGTTGTTACATGTGTAAAAAGATAAACAATAAAAAAAATTGACATTTTAATGAAATATGGTGTAAAATAGATAATTTGACGTGGAGTGTTTTGAAAAGTGAGTATATAAAATAGAAAAAATAAGTTCTTATGTTAAAATAAACACAAATTTTTAAATGAGCTGATGTGAATGCTCATAGATGGCCTAATCTTAGCACTCAACTTGGGCTTTTCAAAAATTATTGTGGAAGTAGATGCAAAAGCTTCTTCTAAATATAAATAAAAAGGAAAAAAAGAAAGATGCAAAAGGTGACATTCCTACTCCAGTGCTTTGAGAAGATATGGAGAAGGAGATTTTTGTGCTGATTTGTTAGTTAAACATGGATTAATAATAGTGAGTATTTTGTTCTGTACTCAGTAATATCCTCTTTATTTTATTATTATTAAAACCCTAATATTACCCCAAATTGTCTTGTTCTAAAGTTATGCTTTAATATAATATATAATAATTCCTTATTCCTTTCCAAAAAGAAAAGAGAAGAGAAGTAGTTAGTAAGAAGGGTACCTTTGCTTTGTTATCTCCTTCGAATTTCATGAAATTTTCTTCACTAAATATATATAAAAAAGAATTAAATATATATTAAAAAAGCTTAAGGAATCATAAAATAAATATGCAAATTGAAAATATTAGGCAGGTCTAAATTACTAGCTAAAATTAAGTCTGAAAAAACTAACACCCGAATAATTTTTATCTTGTCATCAACTCATCATAAGTCAATTGTCAACTTTTTGGTCTTCACTATGGAAAATTATTGAATACTCCAGTACTACAAATGCATACTCTCCATTCTTACATGAATTGTGGGTTTTACCATAAATTTAATTAGTGAGACTTATAGTTATGTAAGAGGGGAAAATACGCATTTATGATATTCCGGAAGTACTCAATAATTACCCCTCCATTATGCCTTGTTGTACGGATTTGCTTATTAAACTAATAAACATAGGCAATCAATTCAAAACCTTGATCAAGCATATTAATTAGGTATGTGCATCCATCATCTCATAATTTAATCAAATACGGTAATAAAGTAATTTATCTACATTAGGCGTGAGTTGTGACTATCATATATTAAAATAGTTTTAAGGTAAAAATACAAATTGCATTCTCTAAGTTTGACCAAAATTCATTTTAGTTTTTCATCAAATTTCATTAAATATTGCGGATAAGCGTCCCAATTTTTTTTTATCTTCAAAAATTTTAAATTAAAAGAATCCAATTAATATGTATACTAGTACTCAATGGTGGCTTTATGTCCCTGATTCTCAAAAAAAAAAAAATAAAAAAAAAATAAAAAATTGTACCTAACTTGCAAAAAACAAAATATAAACAATTAAACATAATTATTTTTAACTTAGCATATTTTTTTCTACCCTAGAAAAAATATTGAATACCATGACTTGAGAATCCTAAGAATTTGAGTTTAACAAAAATAATTTTGACTTTCCAAACATAATCCTTAATCCCTTTAAAAAAAAAAAGGTAGTCCAAATAACAATAATAAAAAGCAAAAATAGATTGTTAGGTTATTTAACTTTTAGTGGTTTGGTAGCATTATTTGCTATATTTTAACTGGTATGATAGACTCTTATTTTTATTTATTTTTAAAAATATTATAATAGACATTAGACTATTAAATTTTGTATAATTTAAGTTTCTTAATGACTATTCTAAAAAAAATTCCTAGAATCACCGCAATGAATATTCGATTAAGAGTATTACAACTCAACACATCATAGTGTTTTAACCAAAATGTCAAGGGTTCAAATTACTTCTCCCCCAACTACACACACACACACACACTATTTAAGGGGCTTCCCCTATTTGGGATCCTCATTTTTTTGGGTTTAAAAATGCCTCTATACCCCTATGTTTAAGTAGAGACAAAATTAAAAGACAATTTAGTAAAATACAACTCTTAACTCCCACTAAAACATTGTCTAAAAAATAGGGTCACTCTCCTATTGATTTTCAAATTACTTTATCCACTTATAAATTAGATTCTCAAAACAAAAATTATATATATAAAATAAAAACACAGTTTTTTTTTTGGGTACAAAATAGGACCATTAAGCCCAACGTTTTCACTTTTTTTCCCCTTTATCAAGATCTAAATGTTTTTTTTTTTGGTTTACTTTCTTCATATTTGTTCATTTTTTGAAGTTAGCTTCATGACACTCCTAGTTGTATTAGTAGTTCTAAATGGATAATATTAATAAGAAAATGTGTAAATCTCAAATTTGAATGAATGCAAGCGCGAAACGCGTGTAATGAGGCTAATGTGTGTATATATATATATTCAAATTAATGTCTACCTCCAATTCTAAACTGTCATCTTCAACTGGTATAGGTATAGCTCAGCTAAATATGTGGTACACACTAATGAAAATGTTTTGGTCCAATCTTGATGAAGATAGTTGCTTGTTTCAATACCCAAAATGGCGTCTTCAACTGGTATAGCTCTGCTGAATATGTGGTACACGCTGAATATGTGGTACCCAAGCTGGATGCATCAGATTGAATACCAACTAAAGCATCACTTTCTTGTCTGTGCGATTTTTTTATCAAGTCAACAGATTTTATGTAAAGGACATAAAGATGTTAATAAATGGTGTTTCTAATTCGCAATTTTTTAAAATAAAAAGGGGAGTATTATTTATATAATTGAGAGTTTATAAAACAACATGCATATATTTTAGCCTTCCAAGGGATCAGGGCCGGCTTAAGGTATTTTAGGGCCTTAAGCGAAACTTTTAAATTGGGTTTTTTTTATTGTTTAAATATTTATTTTATATTATTAACTTTATATAAAATATTTTTATTTAAATTTTATTTTTCTTGCTTGTTAAGATGCAAAATTATTAATTAAGTTTTTGTATTCAACTTCTTTTAAAATATTCTTTTTAATTGATAATAATTGTAATTATTTCATTGTTATCTTCTTACTCTGTTTTATAAATTTATTGTTCATTTGTAAGATTTTTAACTGAATTTTTAGTTATATTTTTTTATTGCTAGTGACAAATTAATCTAGAGATTTGTTCTGAGATTTGATTTAAAAAGTTTTTTAAATTTTTTTATACCAAATTCACAGATTTATTTAATAAAATCAAATAGAATAAATACTTTTCAAAAAATAAAGATTAAATAACGTCTAATTGGACCAAGAAACAACGAATTAAGTAGCTAGTGTTAGACTATTCTTTATATTTTAAAATAAGAATTTATGAATTAAAAAAAATAAAAAAGAACAAAATGATAAATCTAGAAGATTGTAGTCACTGTAATACAACCACTAGAGGAGTCTTTACTCTTTACCAAACATTTGCCTCAAAAACCCAGAGAACCTCTACCGTGTTCTTTAAAAAGCAAAAAAAAAAATTGTCTTCTTTCTCCCATTCTTTTCTAAATAACCTAGAGAAAGTAAAATAAGAAAGCTATGTCACAAAAAGGTAAAATATTGGCTTTGTTTTACTTCTTCAAGGGACTGTCGATTGCCGAGGGAGTTGCTTGTAATTGACTACCATTTTAGGTAGAGACGGAAGATCTAGCAGCAATTTTTGATTATCTGGGAGAATATTTCAACCTCTTCAGGTATTCAGTTTTAGTTTAGGAGTTTTGGAAAGATTGAGAGAGTTTGGTCTATGTTTTTACTTTTTAGTGTCTCAAGGAGACTCAATTTAGTCTAAAATTCTGAATAATTCTAACTGTTTGAAAGTGAGAGTCAAACAAAATACACACATATTGAGATTGAAATTTCATGTATTGGCTAAATTTTGGGGCATAATTAATACTCTTCAAGATAATTAATAATCCAAAATTTTCTTCTACCGGTCTTTGTTTTTTAAATATAGTATTGGATAAATATTGACTAATATTTGAGATTATATTTTTAAATTTTGTTGACCTGGAGCTTGATTTTGGGGGCCTTCTATCACTTGGGGCCTTTAGGCAATGGCATTAGTTGCTTCTACTGTTGAGCCGCCCCTGCAAGGGACACAGTCTACAAGCCCCAAGTTGGCTCATATCCCATACAGAAGTTGGATAAACAAAAGGAGGACAATCGCTAATCCGCTATTGCCTGTTATCATTTATTTAAGATACAATCAATGTTTCCAAGTGGAGAATTATTCACCACGATGAAAAGAGTCCTCTCTCCTTTCGCAGGACTGTGGACTGTAGATTTGAATCATAAATATTTTTGTTTAAAGAACGAAAAAAAATGTCAATTAAGTTACAAAACTCTTAACTTTAAATTATTACGATACTTCTATAAATTATAAGGGAAAACTATGTATTGATCTTTTATAGATATGCTCAAAAGCAAATCCCATTAAATTCTCATGGACGATTGCATCAGTCTGACTCTGTGACATGCAATATTGATCTTTAACTTAGAATAAATGTGTGATGGAAGATACAAAGCAAAGGTTTTCAATGGCGGTGGCAGGATCAGACTGCAAAGTCAAAAGAGTAGATAGATTATAATAAATTGATTAGCTAGGAATACTTTCTACTTTAATAATTCATTATCAAGATTATATATGGTTATAATTTCTCAAAAAAAGAAAAAGAAAAAGATTATATATGGTTATTAATTCACAATAATAGAAAGAGATGTTCCCTGTAATCTTCAAGTAAGTGGGGGACAAGAGATAAGGTTCAAGTCTCCAGAAAGGAACTTCACACACATATACACTTAGATTAGGTTAGAGTAGAAATTCTATCTTATAAAAAAAAAAAAGAAAAAAAGAAAAAAAGAAAAAAAGAAGAAGAAGGTAATTGTTGAAGTTTCCTCAAAAAAGAAAAGGTACTTGTCGAGATGCCCATCTAGTAAGAGTTTCTAATTCCATTTTATTATTATTTTTTAAATACTATTATATGGTATATTCTATACTTCCTTTTTTATTTATTTATAAATACTATTATATGGTATATTCTATACCTTCATACACGTGTTATGAACTGGTTCGTATTTATTAACAAATTTATTATTTCTACACATTATAAAATAGAAATAGACCAAGTCCTATCTTAGATGTCAATAAATTTGTAGTTTTCACTACATCTATTCATGAGGAGAATTATGATTCAAATCCTTCATTCTCTATTATTGTAACTATCAAATTATAAATAGAGAAAAAAAAAAAAAAACTGTTCATAGATCCACTCTACCACAAATAAAAAGAATCCACCAATTGAGGTAATTATAACTAATAGTTCCACTTTGGTATATTGTATTGGTTAATACTAAATTGCAATTTAAACCCTTAAAATTTGGGGTAATTTTCTATTTTGCTCATTAAATTTTCAAGATTTGGATCTATACCCCTAACGTTACCTATTGTTTATATTTAATTAGTCTTTTTGTCTATTTGTTGCGACCCTAGCTAGAACTTCGAAGAGCGAAGCGTACACATAGCAAACTTAGTGAGTGAAGTGAGTCATAAACCTAGAGAGAAAAAGAGTGGAGTGAGGGAGGTGATTTAATGAGTGAACAAGCTAGCTTCCCACTCCCAAGCAAGACCCTCCATAGCCCTATAAGGCGGAGGGGGGCTGCATTTGGAGTGGATAGCACATCAAAAGAGCGCATTTACAACATCATTTTGAGTTTAGTTGGCACTTCATAGACATCTCATCATGATGAGTTAACGGAATGACTTAAATCTAAACAATATGTAACATTAGAGGTTCAAATCCAAAATTTGAAACTTTACCATCTATCCTTTGGTTTTAGATTGAAGGACACTAGTTTCTAATAGTTCTAAGCAAAAATCCTCTGGAACTTTGTAGTTTTTTGTATTTTTGATATTTTGTGTGATGGCTTGCATTTGAGCACCCTTCATTTTGTGGACTTGTACATATTTTGTCTATGTATAATTTTATATACACAATCCCCCAATTGATAAAAAAGAATCAATTACATAAATTATATACAAAGTAGTTTATTTATTTATTTATTTATTTTGTTTTATTTATTTTTATTTTTAAAGATAGAAATTCTGCTTTATCTTAATTTAAGTATATATGTGTGTAAAGTTCCCTCTTGGAAACTTGAACCCTGACTTTTGCCATCTCCAGAAGAACTTTATACTTATGAAGTGGCCATCACGCCAGGGTGCGCGGTAGTTATGTATAGTTCCTAAACCTCTATGATTTATGTGTGAATTATGTGTGCATTTAGTGTAATAGACTTTTTTTTTTTTAAAAAAAATTATATGGGCTAGTATTTTTTTGTAATAGTATGATTAGAAATTCTAATATCCTAAATCCCACCCCAAACCTACTCATGACTCGAACACAAACACAAACGAGCCCATAAATACCTCTAAACTCTCGTATCAAGGGGAGGTACCACGTCGCCCGGCAGGAACGGTGCAAGAGTGAGTCTTTTCGTTTGACAAAACTGACAGCTAACCACCAATTTGGAGGTGCATGCTCAAATCAAGAAGAGGACACCATGCATTGCTATAGACCACTTTTTAGTGAAGTAGCCAGGGCCACTTTGAATTGAAAGGATCACTTGGCCAAGCTGTTAGCGGAAAATGACAGAATGCTACATATATTGCCAACGTACCCATTGATTTAATTGTAGTTGTTGTCAAGTTGGTCAAGTTGATCATGCTTTTACCTTTAAATTAGTATAAAATATTTTATTCCAATATATTATTCATATGGATGTCTCATCGGGCCGTTACGGTTTTAGTATAAAAGTCCGGGTTTTTTTAAAATTTAGTTACCTAATTTTCTAAGAAGTTTTATAAGATAATCATTTTCTTCCCCTTTCTTTATTTTGTTTAATGTGTTAAATTTGACTTATTGGAGACAATAAAGTTTATTCCAACAAGGTGGAGTTGGTATTTATTTTAGTATTTATTTTAGTAAGTAGTTTATCGTCGGTAGAAGATAAATATGAATCCCTGTTACTTTAACTGAGGTTAAGTAGTAAAGTGTCTCATCCACCTCACCTTTATGTTTTACCACTTAGGTTCGAGCCGTGTGAGCATCCGCATTGGGCATGCTAAATGCCATCTGTAAGAGTGCTTTACCATTTTCACACAAAAATCAAGCTCCATTAGGCCTTCTAAAAATCAATTATTGCAAATTTTTTTGCAATAGTGCTATAGTGCAATTCTACCTTTAGAATTGCACTGTTGCACAATTCTAAAACAAAAAACTAATATTTTATTGTGTCTCGCTTTCTCTATCCATCCCTCAATCTCTAATTCTCTCTCCTTTCAATCCTCACTCACTCCCTCTCTTCAGACTCAAAACTCCATAGCCACCAAAACTCTAGATCAGTGTGGTGGCGTGGAGATCGGCGTTGGGCTATGGATTTCTGCAGGTGGTTTTGTTTTGTTTTGTTTTTTTTTTTTTTTTTTTTTTTTTTTTTTTTTTTTTTTTTTTCTTCGGTGATCGGTGATCAGTGTGGTGTTTGGGTGATCGGCATTGGGCTGTGGTGCTTGGGTGATCGGTGTTTGATGGTCTGGTGTTTTTTTTTTTTTTTTTTTTTTTTTTTTTTTGGTGTTGATGGTAGATTATGGGTTGCTGGTGGTGGTGGTGTCAGGTGTGTAGTGCAGCAGTGGTGGGCATGTGGTGATGGTGTTTTCTGTAAAATTTGTGGTTGTTGAACAAAAAGAATGAGAAAGAAAGAATAAATGATGGTGATTGGGGGATATATTATTTTGTTGTACAGAAATATTATTTTAATGAGTGGAATAGGAAAATAAAAGTTGGAATGTTGGGAGTGTTGTAAAAATGTATGGTATAAATGATAAAGATAGGTTTTGAAATAGTAAAATAGAATAGTTTGGAGATATCTGATGCGAATGGTCTGAGGGATGCATTAATATGGAGCAGTGGTGGGGTCATGCACAAGTGGTGTTTATCTTGACACTCCTAATGAGTTTGACTTGACAAAGTACGGTTTATCCTAACTATATATAGCATATATTTTGTTTTGTATACCAAATTATAGAAATGTGTTATTATAATGTGACTTTATTTTATTATTATTATTTTTTCCATATTTTTTTTACAGCAACTTGTTAGAACAATTTTCATATAGAAAAGAGTACTAGTCAATAACCACTAAAGATTTCATGTATAAATAAAGGTATCATTTCCAAGAAGATGACACAATTCTCCACTTACAAACTACTGAAATAGAGAATTCTCTTTTGTTATTGTATTTTATTTTAGTCTTATAGCTTGTTTGGATGGAAGGAGAGTAGAGTAGAGGAGGGAGAGTAAGTAAAATTACCGTATTTGAATTTTTTTAAGGGAGGAGTTTGAAGGGATTTGGAGGAGTTTGGAGGGGTTTTAACTACTTCTAATCTCTCATTTTTAATACCCCAAAATTGGAGAGATTTGGAGGGAGAGTAGAGTATAAAAATGCTTGATCAAATGAATTATCAAATTTACCTTTACTATATTAACAAAATTACAAATTATGAAAATGTTAATTATTCTTCTCTCGCTTACTTAATTTTAAAAACATCCAAACAAGTTGGAAGGTAACCATTCCCCTCTACTCTTCTTTTTCTCTAAACTTTCAAACATAGCATTAGGTAGTAGTTCGTATAATCCTTGTAAGGTGTTCATGTTAGTAAGTCTATTCTTTATATAGGTTTTTACTTTGTTATTATTTGATTATATTTAAGGTCCACTGAGTTTGCATTTAGTTCTTAGCTAGTTAGATCTTTAATTATATGACATTGATCTCATTATTGTTTGTATCAATTTGTTCGTATTGGCATCTTGATTTGCTTTGTTAGCGTCTTGTTTTAGTGTAACTTTAAATCATTTAGCTTCCTACTACTTTGAGACTTTGAAACTTAGTTAGAAGTTAGCCATTTATTTTCCATAAAAAATTGTTACTTGCATTCTCCTAAGTAATCAAATTAGTCTTGAAAAGTCCTCTTAATTGAGGCATCATTGAACCACACTCTTGTTAGATACGAAGTCAAATAATCCAAATAAAATCACGTGCAAGAAAATTGAAGTCTTGAATAGGTCATTGATATCCTGTATTCACATTGATAAGGTAAAATTAAAATCATTTCAAATAACAATGAAATAAGGAATTTTTTCTATCCAAACTTCTACTAAGGCTCTGTTTATTTTGAAATAAAATATTTTATGGAAAATATTTTCTCATTTTTTAGGTGTTTGTTTGCAGGTAAAATATAATCAAACTTGTAAAATATTTTTCCTTAACCGTAAAATCTTTTATAAAAAGTTCTAAAATGTTTTATCTTTGAAAATTTGGTAAAACATTTTCTAAAAACACACAGTGGCTTTTCCTCCCCCATTTGGTCGCTAGGTCATCGGTCCAGTGGTCGGAGACTCCGCTTTGTAGATTAGCGTCGGTGGTCTGGTCACAGATTGACTACCAGTTCTAGTGGTCCAGTTACCAGACCTCAGGCATCAGCGACTTTAGTGTTTAGCTGTCAGCGTTGGTGGTTTGTTTGAAAAATTTTACTTGTCATACTAAACACCTAAAAATATTTTATTAAAAATATTTTACATGTAAAATATTTTACTTTAAAAACAAACCGAGCCTAAATCTTGGTCTCAATCCTCTAAAGCTAAGGTAGTAAACTAAAATATATTTCATTAAAAAAATTTGAGCATACCGTCCTCCTAGGGTTGTACACGATGCAATGTGGCCAGTTTGGAGGGAGGTTTTTGCACCACGCTGACAAGGTTGGTTTTCCCTTAAGCCTAATCGTGTTGCACCTGTGGAAGGGAGGGTATCGGTCTATATGGGGTGCAGTGGACAAGGTTCATTCAGTGCAGTTTTTCTGGAAGCCACCCTTGCGAGGTGAGATCTGTGTTGATCGATGCTAGTCGGAGAGTGTAAAACCTTACCATCTCCTCCCAGAAAACAAAAAGAAGCATAGTCGACAATGCAATGAGGGAACATGGAGGAGGCAAAAATTGGACAATCCCCTGTGGATTCAAGAGGGATTTGCAATCATTATCAACACATCATATGGATGCACAAATTTGTCACCACATTTGAGTAGATTTGAATCTATTAGTGCATCTACTTGGACCTCAATCTTACACATTTAATTTGTATGCCACTTTACAATGGAAAATATGTATCATATTAAATAAGGCACTAAAAAGTTCCGTGTGTAGTTCAATTTTGTCGATAATTCAATATCATTAACAGGTTGCTTTGTGGAACAAGTTGGTGTAGATAACACTCAAGGGTAACTGGGTAAGGATGCAATGACTTCACTGATAAGATGATAACAGATAAAGCTACAGGTGACGACTGAGTACTATGATAAGATAATGATAGCAAGTACTTAACATCTGGCACAGATGATAAGATAATGATGATAAAGTTACACGAAACCTGAAAGAGAGGTTAAATAATCTATGGTGATGCATAGTACTAACTAAAGAGAGGAACATGCATAATCCAGAATCCAGATGAGCAACTTTACACATAACAATATAAAAAATATAATCCTAAAAAGGTTTCATTAACATTTTTGATGAACTGTATCATCTTGATCTTTTGTTAATGTAAAAAAGAAAGGTTATCGTACCAAATCATGACCTGTTCAAGATGCATCTCATCTTTTATAAAAAAATTTTAAAAAAGGGAGAATAAATTGCACTTTTTCACTCTAAATTATCACCATGAATAACTCCCTGAACTATCAAAACACTTAATTGACCTCTCTTGTTTTAAAAATACGTTACATTTAACCTCATGCCATCTATTTTAGTGTTAAGTCTAACAAAATTCAGCATTGAATGACCACTTTGCCCTTTTGCCGTTTGTTTTGGAGTGGGGCAAATTGGTGTTTCAATGCTAAATTTTGTCAAACTTATAGTCCATTCGAAAATTGCTTGTTTTTGGCAACTTGTTTGCATAATATGAGACAAAAAAACTAAAAGTTAGCTTACTTTCAAAAAGTTGAAAGTTAAATTATTTGAAATAAAACTAGGAAGACTATAGGGTGAACATTGAAACAAAGTTAAAACTTTGTGGGTTAATTGTGTGTTTTAATAATTAAGGGATTAAGTGTAATCAGAGTAAAAGATCAAAATACGAAAATGTAATTCTCACTAAAAAAAGGGGGGGGGGGGGGGGGAAAGGTTGCCTGCTGCTACTAAAAATATGCGACAAGGTTAGTGTGAATGGTGCACACCTATTTTGTCACACAGCTGTAGTGTTGCAAGTTTGATATTAAGAGATAGAAATATTAACAAGAAACTTTATATATATATATATATATAAACCTATTACAGCTGTGACTCACTTAATTAGCCAATATATATATATATATATATATATATATATATATATATACAGCTGTAGTGTTGCAAGTTTGATATTAAGAGATAGAAATATTAACAAGAAACTTTATATATATATATATATATATAAACCTATTACAGCTGTGACTCACTTAATTAGCCAAAAATATATATATATTTATAGGAAAAGAAAAATAGCCTCTAAAAATTTGAGCAATGCCTTATGAATTTTGATTCTTTGAATGACTTGGATAAATTCATTTAAAAAGTTAATACTATTTAGCCAAAAAAAAATATTAGCACTGAGTTGGATAATAAAATCATAGTATCATACCATAAATTTAATTAATGAAAATTTTTATTATGTAAGAATCGAAAAAAAAAAATAGAAATATTGTTGAATAATAATTATTCTTTTTTTGGTAGAAAATAATAATTATTCATTTATTATAAAGAGTTTTGTTGGAACATCTTTTTAATATTCTTAATCTTTTATAGGATTTACTAACGTGTGCTGCATACGCCGTCACGCCTAATAAGGAGATTTCAACTTATGAAACTTTATTATTCCTTGATCTGAGTCTTTTCAGTCGCTTTTATGGTTAGAGAGTAGAAAGATTCTCAGTTGCATCATTGCTTTTGTCTTTCCTGCACCTTTCAGTCAATCATGATAAAGTCTTGCAAATGCGATTCAACCTTTCTATCTTTCCTACCTTTTATTTTTTATTTTTTATTTTTATTTTATAGAAATTTTCAGCCCGCGCAACAGTTCAATGGTTATTGCTGAAACTATAACCAAAAGTCACTTTTCAGCATATTTTCAAGGCAGTAAGGACTTGGACATAGCAGTGAGCCATGGCGGCTGCGAGATGCTGTGACGGCTACGAGATGCTGTGGAGTCTAGATCCAGCAGATAAGCATGTGTGACTTTTAATGGTGGTGTGCACGTGAGAATCTTCTTTGCATGCTAGAGATATTTTGTTTGATGCGAAGAACGAAACTTGGCTCTGATACCATCTCTTGATTTTTGTTGAAAGAATTCAAAATTTGTGTTCAAATTCAAGCCCATAATGTCTACTTTCTAAAACATTGAGCCCGCGTCTAAAAATTCCCTACGGTTCAATGGTTATTGTTGAAACTATAACCAAAGGTCACTTTTCGGCATGTCCAAATTGACGTAAACTTTACTTGCACTTGTGGTGTTAAGATTCAGTTTGCCTTATAAAAAAACCATAAAACACATTGAAGAATTTGTTATACACATTGTTTGCTTTCTAAAACATTAAGCCCGCGTCTTAAAATTCCTTACAGTTCAATGGTTATTGTCGAAACTATTTTGAAATTAAAATCTCTATATTTTACAATTCTTCTATTTAACTAAATAAAAACATAAAAAAGCTACTTATTTTTATGTTTATGTTTATTTGTTGATAATCCAAAAAAAAAGAAAAAAAGTTACAAGGTGCTCGAGCTTAGTGAGCTCGAGTAAGTTAAGAACATATAGAAAATGTAATTCAATGGTTGGATTTACAAAATATGAATTCAATAATGAGTTATTGGGTAGTTTAACTTGCGTCTGCTCGTTTTTAATAATTATTATTTTCATCAGAGATTTTACCAGTTAAACTAACCGAAACCTACATTTTTCTACTTTTAATACTTCACTTCCTATGACTGATGCGAATTAAGAAAGTACATATTACTGCCTCAAAAATAATATCAAGTAAAATAAAATCTTATTTTTTAAGTGCTTCATCAATCACCATCAAAATATATACTTTTAACATATAATGAATTTTTATAAACATGATAGGATTTGAAATTCATAGCAGCTGTTTCATGAAGATTGGTTTTTTACAGTCAAGTCAAAATACCAATATACCAAGGACATTTTGTGCCTTGGCTATATGAGCTCTAGAAGCACATGACTTTTTTTTTTTTTTTTTTTTTTTTTTTTAAATTTTATAGAAAGACTAAAATTTCATTAAAAAGAATAAAATAAAATCAATATATATAAGTAGAGATCTCATATGGAAGTGCACGAGCTCCTGCCATGTGGCGTTTTAATATTGCATTTAGCTTTTTTAACCTCTTCTTATTAAGTTGTTTTTTCCGTTACCTAAAAAATCACGTTAAATTCTTTTTACTATTATCTAAAAGATGGGTTGTTTTTGAAAATTAAACCAAACCTTATGAAAAACCCAAACCCACTTATTCCCTTACATATTATGACCTAAGCATGATCCTTTCCCATGTGTAGATGAAAGTCCATACCAGAACCCACTTACAAACTCTCTTTCTTCTCCTCATGCATAAATGAAACTTGAAAGTCAAGACCCTGACTCACTTAGAAGCTCTCTTCCTCCGTATAAGCTTCCCTTCAAATTGCACACACCCTTCAACTTACTTACAAACAACGGTTTGTAGTTCGGGTTCACTGATCCTATTTGACTAAACCAATGTTCCTACTCATTTTTCAAGTCTTAATTCAACCCTTTAGTGTAAACAAATGGAGATGTATGGTTAAGGAAAATATACAATTACTCTAAAAAAAAAAAAGAAAAGGAAATATACAGTCTAACCTCAACAGTCCACCACTTTATTTTCGCTTCCTCTTCCAAAACTTCTCTCTCTCTCTCTCTCTCTCTCTCTCTCTCTCTCTCATTTTGAGTGCTATATTAGGATTCTCCAAATTGAAGATAATATTTAATCTTACCAATGGGCTACACATTAGAAGGATTGTCTACTAAGATAACGAGCACTTCTCTTGCTGTGTTACAGGAGTATATCTCTTAGGTACTTCAGAAGCACGGTGAAAAGTGCTCTCTTATCTCACATTTATGGTATGGTCCATTTATTAAATATTTGGTGGGGTCTATCATGAATGTGAGAGGAGAGAGTGCTATTTTACTATTCTCTGAGAGTACCTAAGAATTTTCTGTGTTAAAGAAAAAATCAAATACTATGTGATATGGCAAAGTAACCAATAGTCATATTGCATTCAATTATATTCATATTAAATTTTGAGTCGTTTGTGGTGCTATGGTACTAGGTATGAAAACCAATTTGTTAACGACTTTTGATATGTTCCTACAACTGATTAAGAAATTCACAACAAGTTCGATCAAACTGTTTATGTGCCTTCGAATTGCAAGTTTTTTTTTTTTAATTTTTTATTTTACCCAAATTTATGAAAGTGGTAGGTCCATCATAAGCATAAAGATGATCATAAGTTCAAATATTGACAAACAATTGAGATACCGCGTTAATAGATTCTAATAGTATTTGTCCTTTCTGAAAATCTAAACAATTTATAGGATTCTAGCCACAAATATTTGGCATAAAATCTATGATGCAAAAATAATTTTGGTATCCCACAATAGAAACTAGAGAGGACTATAAAAACTTTTAGTTAGATGCACACCAAATTTTTTTTTTTAAGTCTTCCTACATTATTTATTGCTTTAGTTTGAGACCAGTATAATTTAATTATACTTTTTATGCAAAGCTTTTGAGACCAATATACTTTTAGGCAAAGTTTTCCTGTGCATTGCACGAGTTTTCGACTAATTACATCAGTTGAGAGAGCCTCTTCTAAGAAACAATGACTCTCCTCAATCCAAGCTACATAATGCTCAATACCTAGAGCATATTTTGCTAAAAAAATGAGTTAGTTGATTACCATTCCTACGAGTATGAGAGACCTCGAAATGACGAAACTCATGTGACAAAGAAATAACGCCAAAGGTAATAGTAGCTATCGATGATGGAGGAAGAAATTTTTTGGCTAGAGAATTCACAACCACAAGAGAATCACCTTAAAGCACAAAGTCTCAAATACCAATATCCCTCGCAAATAAGTTGCCTTCCTCAAATGTATGGATGGAGAAAGTTCCATCAAATTTAGCAAATGTATTGCTAAAAGACGTTATCAATTAATAAAATCTCTTTTATCTTTTTTCTCAATTTTTTTATTATAAAAAAGTTAACAGTTCATTGATTTCAATGAATTTCTTTTTATTTTAGGTGAAATTCAAACTCATATCCCTTATTAGAACATTCACACAAGGCTCAATGAATTGTTAGTAAACTTTCGCTTAAAAGTCTCACTTTTGTTACTTTAACTAATCTATTATTTACAAATAACTATATTAGCTTCAATACTTTACCAATATTCTATTTAAATAGTTAGACACAAAGAGAGAATTGAGAAAATTAATAAAATACATATATATATTTTATGTATTGAGTGAACCGTATTCAATAAGTGTATTGAGCCCATTGTTCATTATTAAGTGTCTTTTTTTTTTTTTTGGACCATTTATTAAATCTGATGCAAGAAAATTTTAGGTGAGTTTTGATAAAATCTTAACTAAAAAATGTGGTTTTTAAGGGTATGCTGTTAATGCTCTTATAGACAATAAAATCAGTGGAGCCAATTGAAAGCCATTAATATGCTGTGGCTTTGAGGAGGAAGGCCTATGATTGAATAATTTACCTACATAGTTCTATTATTTTAGTACAATCTTCTCATATGGGGTTCAAGAAAGTAAAACTAAAATCCTTCTACAAATGTCAAGAAATGCATAAAAGTACTAAGATTTATAGAGGATTTGGATCCGGTTCAATTACCTACTCCCAATCACATAAATTTTTACCATCTTTATTTTTTAACTTTACTTTTTAACTTTTCTCAATTATTTTTCAATTTTTTTATTTAATGGTTGAGATTAAAAGTTACTTTTTTCAATTTCAATCTCAACTATTGCTATTGCATCAGATACACTTGATCTCAATTCATTTATAGAAAACATTATCAAACCTTAAAAAATTTATTTTTATAGAGATTTAATCTATAATGTCCGCTTATGATGATTGCCTTTTTAATTATCAGACCAAAACACCAGTTAGTTTTTAGCGTAGTCTTACGTGAATTGAATTAACTCTCATACAATGGTTTTCTTATGATGTCTCTTGACTCTTGTTTGTTCATTATTTTCTGTCCAAAAAAAAAAAAAACTTATATTTTTTTCTTTTTGAAAGAAAAAAAAAAAAAAAAAACTGATATCTTTTCTGGGTAAGTAAGCATTAGTTTATTTCAGGTGAAAAAAATAAACTACTACTAGTTTATTTTTCTCACGGCTCTCTTTCTCTCTCTAATCAAATTGTTTATTTGTTTTTATTTTAATAATCAATACTGCCAAGACTTGAGAGAGATTTTATTTTATTTATTTATGCTTTGTCACACAGCACACTATCTCATTCACGCGAAAATCACTTCAACATTTTGCTGAGTTTGTTCTCTCCTTGCTCATCCATAGCGTCAGAGTTCAGAAGCTGTTTTGAAAGCATTCATTTTGAACCGTCTCTTACATTCCTGTCTTCTTTTTTTATATTTCTGTGCTCTCAGCTGATGTAACTGCAAGCCATACCTACTCTTCTCTCTCTCTCTCTCTCTCTCTCTCTCTATATATATATATACATGTGAGTTCTTTGTTGTTGTAGTTGTTGCTCAAAAGGGTCTTCTTTTTGAATAATGTAACTTTGATTTAGCTGTTCAAGTTGGTTCTTTTCCCAGTTTGGTTAATGCCCATTTGCTCATAACTGTTCTGAATCAATCCTGCTATAGTTTTAGTCATGAATTCTCGCTAAATTTCCAATCTTTATGTTAATGCCCACTTGCTTCAAACTGTTCTGAACCCATCCCAAAATGCAGTTTCTGGTAATGGGTTCTCGTTAATTTCTTGGTTCTTGCTCTTATAACCTCTGAAGTCTAGAGCTTGACACAAATTTCACCAATTTTGGCATGTAGAATTTGTACCATGTAGTTTAATCCTTAGCATTCTGCTCCAGTTTGTTATTATTAATGGGAACAGTTGATGAATAGGAGGCCACTTTGATAGATAGGAGAAAAGGGAAGGTGATGGATCTGAGCTTTGCCAAAGTCAACTGTTTGTTCTGATCTGAGCATATATGGGGAGTGTCTGTGTTCGTTAATATGGAACTTCTCAATTCATTATGGATTTCATCCGCTAATATTAATATACTTGATTCTTTATAAAGATATGGAATCCAAGTAGTTAGGTTCATTACTTACTACCTTTTGTTCTTCTTCAAAGCAATATACCCCAATTATTCTTTACACTAAAATGTAAAATTCTTCAACTTTATTCATATGTTTATATTATCTTCAAGGGTCTGTTAATGACTCAACATTCTTTTGTCCTGCCTTTCTTTCACTGCCAATGTTGAAGAAGAAATCTCTGCCTCTCTTCCCTTAAATTATGTATTTACATACATATATTATATATATCTTCTGTTATGCACGTTTAGTAACCATGTTGGCCTCTCGAGTCCCTTAAATTTGAACTTAACTTAAGCTTCTTCGATATCATATATTGCCCCAGTTACTTGTTACTCAAACAAAAGCTAAATAAAGTTTTAGTCCTTTTGTTGTTCACAAAATATTTCACTTATCATGGAAGAAACATTTGTTCCCTTCCGTGGAATCAAGAATGACCTCAAAGGAAGGCTTTTGTGCTATAAACAAGATTGGACTGGTGGTATCCGCGCAGGTATCAGGTATGCAACTCTTGCACTGCTCATCCCTTAATCACAAATAGAATATTATGTTGTTGTTTAAAGATATTGATTTTACAACTGCAACTCCAAAAATTTGGGACTAAGGCTTGGTTGTTGTAATCGGAGTAGCTATCACAACTTCAAGACAATATTGTTTCTGGTCCATGGACAATGTTCAATTTTTGCCTACACTGCTACTTCTAAATATATGTCATTTGAAGCTATAATAATTATTTTCTGTCATTTAGGATCCTGGCTCCAACAGCATACATATTTTTTGCTTCAGCAATTCCTGTTATATCTTTTGGGGAGCAGTTGGAGAGAAATACAGGTCTGATAGATTTTCCTTTTTTGGTGTTGCTAACATCCTATTGTACTTTGTACTTTGGTATAGTTTGCTAAGACATGCTTTGTTTGATTATATGTTACAGGAGGAACTTTGACTGCTGTGCAAACTCTTGCATCAACAGCACTTTGTGGTATTATCCACTCAGTTATTGGGGGACAGCCTCTACTCATTCTAGGGGTGGCTGAGCCTACAGTGTTGATGTATACATTCATGTTCAACTTTGTTAAAGACCGGAAGGATTTGGGGCAGAAACTCTTCTTAGCCTGGGCTGGATGGTAAGGTTATATGAATAATGCAAAGGGATTGATTTTTGGTGATATTTTAACAATCTTCATTGGGATTTCAGGGTATGCGTGTGGACAGCCTTCTTGCTCTTCTTGCTGGCTGTTCTGGGTGCATGCTCTATTATCAATAGGTTTACGCGCGTTGCTGGCGAATTGTTTGGTCTGCTAATTGCAATGCTATTTATGCAGCAGGCCATACGGGTGAGTATGCTTTATGATTTTACTGTGTAGTGAAAGTTTCATTTTCACCAATGAGGACTCAGAAGTTTTCGAAATAACTGTTTATTTGTAAGTTAGTTGGAAAACATCCAGCGTGTTGAGTAATTCTCATTAGTTGAACTTTTCCTCAAATAACTCAACATACTAATTTTGTTTATAAATATTTTTTATGTGGTACCTTCAACTTTGGAATTTCATACTACAGGGAGTTGTGGAAGAGTTTGGTATACCCCAAAGAGAAAATACAAAACAGACTGCACTCCAACCATCCTGGCGATTTGGCAATGGAATGTTTGCCTTGGTTCTGTCCTTTGGCCTTCTTCTTACGGCATTAAGAAGCCGAAAAGCCAGATCCTGGCGCTATGGGACAGGTATGAGGAGTTTTCTTTGGAACTCTTGAATATAGGGTTAAAAGATCATTCACATGTGTCCCATTTTATTAGTTAGCTTCAATTGGATAATCTCTCTCTTGTTGTCCTCATTAGTATATGTGAGGTCATCTTTTCAATTTCTTTTTATGGATTCAGTGATTTTTCTCTCTTTGAAGTATTTTTGTTACCTTCTCTCAGGAGAAAGCAATATTCTTTCAGTGTCTATGCTGTTCACTTAATATCTGATTAGTTTCTTAATGGTAAATGTGATTTGAATTTATAGGTTGGTTCCGGGGATTCATTGCGGATTATGGAGTGCCACTTATGGTGCTTGTATGGACAGCTGTGTCTTATATACCTGTTAATGATGTCCCAAGAGGAATCCCGAGGAGGCTTTTCAGCCCAAATCCATGGTCTCCTGGAGCATACTCAAATTGGACAGTCATTAAGGTGTGGTTTGCCATATCTACTAATATACATTTCTAGCATCTGCTTTCAGAGGGACCCAAATTTTTTTTCCTTGCATCTGAAGATTGTCTACAAACTCATGCTTGCTTAGTTGTGCAGGACATGTTGAATGTTCCTCCATTATATATAGTTGGAGCATTTATACCAGCAACTATGATTGCTGTGCTTTACTACTTTGATCACAGTGTTGCGTCTCAACTTGCCCAACAGAAGGAATTCAATCTGAAGAAACCAGCTTCTTATCATTATGACCTTCTTCTTTTGGGTTTCTTGGTAAGTTGTTTCCCCTGAATATCAAATTTCACACATGTAATTATGTCAAGAGTCTCCATCTCAGATTGAATAAAAGCATTTACTTTATCTTGTATCTAGGGAAAATTTTCATTTTAGTTTTGAATTCTTCCCTTGCCAGGTCATATTATGTGGGCTTATTGGTATTCCTCCTTCTAATGGTGTAATTCCACAATCTCCTATGCATACAAAAAGCTTAGCTACCCTAAAACATCAGGTAAGCTCCTTAATTGGGTTCTGTAATTTGATAAATCTCATTTTATGAGAATAAAATCCCCCTATTTTTGTTTGCAAGTTTATCATAGAATTCAGATCATAAGACTAAAATCTTAGCCTCTCTACGCTGGCAAACCAGCAGGACCAGAATCTAACCATTCTAAAGTTTCATTCCAATGCTAATCATCTAATAATTTGAGTGCTCAATGTATTTTACAAATTAGGCAGTTGGAATTATCTGTCTATGGACACTTGTGTTCAGAAACTCTAATAAAAATCCTTCTTGTCTTCCAATTTTAATTTATTCTATAATGAGAATGATCCCTCCTTTTCCTTTTTGTGTGTCTGTTGAATTTGTCTTTGACTGATCCTTTTCTGTTAGTTTCTCTCTTGGTCCAATGTATAGTCAAATGTTTGGTTAGTATTATTCTTTTCTTGTAATGTAGAACCTAATAAATACTCTGGGCCCTTTTGTTGTCCATGGAACAGCTTTTGCGGAATAAGCTCGTATCAACAGCCCGGAAAAGTATTAGTAAGAATTCAAATTTGGGTCAATTATACCAGAACATGCAAGAAGCATATAATGGAATGCAGACTCCACTAGCCTACGAAACTCCACCAGCTCTGGTAAATTTATTCATTTACAATTAATTAATACAAATATATTATCTTTTCCTTTTTCTTGTCTTAGATCTGAGTTTCAATCAGGGACTGAAAGAGCTGAAAGAATCCACAATTCAATTGGCCTCTAGTGGTGGCTACATAGACGCCCCTATTGATGAGACAGTTTTTGATGTGGATAAGGATATTGATGATCTTTTGCCTGTTGAAGTAAAAGAACAACGCCTCAGCAATCTGCTTCAGGCATCAATGGTTGGCTGTTGTGTTGCTGCAATGCCACTTCTCAAGAAGATCCCTACTTCAGTTCTTTGGGGCTACTTTGCTTTCATGGCAATTGAAAGCTTGCCTGGAAATCAATTCTGGGAGAGAATATTGTTGCTTTTCACCGCTCCAAGTCGAAGATACAAGTAAGTTTATGCTCATACTCGCAGTTGCTTTTGGCATTTGGTACAAATTCTTAAATTTCTTCTATACTTTGAGACTTAAACCTCCAAAGACATTTTTTCCTCTTCACATGTTCTTCACTATCGATCCCTTTTTTCTCCTCTTTCCAGAATTTGGCTTTATAATACCAAATATCATGTAGCATTGTGTCTTATATCATGTGTGTGCGAGCTCGTACATACTTGGTCATTCTATTGGAAATGCATTATATCCTTCATGTAATCCAGAATGGTTCACTTTTGGTTTTTCATTTCTTAAATCATACCTGCGGATAGTTTTTCATATATGTAATAAATTAGTGTTGGACTTATTATGGAACATAATTCATCATTATTTTTTTAATAGATGCTGATAATGATTATACAATTTGTTAGGGTGCTGGAGGATTATCATGCAACCTTTGTCGAGACTGTGCCCTTCAAAACGATTGCTACCTTCACCTTGTTCCAGACAACTTACTTACTTCTATGTTTTGGCCTAACATGGATACCAATAGCTGGGGTCCTTTTCCCACTGTTGATCATGCTTCTTGTACCAGTGCGACAGTATGTGCTCCCTAAGTTTTTCAAAGGAGCCCATCTTCAAGACTTGGATGCTGCAGAATATGAGGAAGCCCCTGCCATTGCCTTCAATGTGTCATTTCAAGTATGTTGTCTTAACCATTCTGGTCATTTTAGCCAGACCTACCAAAAGATCAGTTTTTTTTTTTTTTATGAGGAGAGATCAGATTTGGATTAAATATTTTTTTACATTCTGTTTCGCAAGAGTAATTCCAATTTGGTCCTGCTTCTTGCCAGTATTGTGCCCTTGATGAATTCCAATTACAAAAAATGTTAAGAAGTCATAGTTAGATTTCATCTAGGCATTTGTTTATCCATGTTGTTTGAGTTTTTACATTGGTTCATCTGAGCAAAAAACATTTGGATGAATTGTGGTACATGGGTTCACAACATAATTTGAGAAAAGAACATCAAAATGCATTAAAACATATCTAGTTACATGAGTTCCATCCTTGAAAACAGGCCTTTATTAGCTTATCTTCTGAAGCTTATCTACCCAGTCTTGATTTTTTATATATATACTTGCAGAACCAGGATCCTCAGGCAAGAGTTACCAACTTTGATGATGGGGAAATTCTTGATGAAATTATCACAAGAAGCCGTGGTGAGATCCGTCTCACTCAGAGTCCAAAAGTAACAAGTTCAACCCCTACTTCACTAGAGGATATAGGACCTGCTCATAGCCCGCGGATATCGCAGAGAGTATACAGCCCCCATGTAAATGAACTAAAGGGGGAACATAGTCCCAGATTGAAGGGAAAAGGACTTGAAGCAAAGCAAACTCCCAGTCCTGGGCCATCTATTCTTGGACAAAGTCCCCGTGATTAATTTTCAAGCTAAACCCTATATTTGTGAATTGTGATTATGGTGAGGTTACTTGTCAAAGGTGCTCGAGAGGTCCTGTTCTAAATACCATATAACCAAGTGTTATATTGTAGATGTTTGTCTTTTCTTTCTTCTAACATTTTAAAATGGTAGGTTCGTTGCCAACTTGTCATTCTACTCTTCCTCCTATCTCCTATATGGGCTGGGCAGAAAACATAAGTCTGATAATGGAAAATACATCTATTTATTTTCATCGCTTCCGTTGGTAGGTAATATTATATCTTTACACAAGTAATATTCATTATGCTGGTGGTAATTGGATTAAGAATAGAAGGAATGCAGGAAAGATCAATATAACTAGCTAGCTTTTGATAGGGCTCTATATCTATAACAGTACAATAATCTAATAATCCAAAAGAAAAGTTACAATTGTGTGTTTCATGAACCTTTATCTTCTATTATCAGGAGAGTAACCAATGTTCATCAATCTAGTGCCCCATCCTTCCCTTGGGTTGGACAATATTCAGCACTCATCTGATATGTGCATGTCAAGTACTTTAATAATTACAGTATCACTTTATCTGAAAGTCAGATTCTTAGATTAACAAAGATTGATTAAACTGCTAAATATGTTGTAGTCAGCAATTCCTCTATGGACTATTATTGTTTACTTTTGACTTGAGCTAAAATTATTGGAACACAAAATGAACTTTTGAAAAGGAGGACATGATCTTGATGTAGGCATGCTTATTCATTAAACTATTTGTAGAACATGAGAAGATAAAGCAAGACATGGGAAGTTTTTCTAGTTCATTTTCTTCTTCTGTTTAATTGAGGAAGCTGCTTTCCATTACCGAAATTGGTTGGACTTTCTAGAATCTATTCTTCGCTATATATTGATCTACAATCAAATGGTGCTGCATTGACTTCTGGATACCTTGACAGGAGAGATTAAATATATAAAAAATATTTAACTGACTTTAAGTAATTGAAGAAAAGAAAAAGAAGAGTAAGATTGCGTGGTGTTACTTCAATATGGTTTTGCACATTTTTTTTACTTGTTTTTTTTTTTTTTTTTTTTTTTTTTTTTTTTTTTTTTTTTAAATGTAAAACAGGTGATAAGAATGATCAAGGTTTCCACTGAAATATTTATGCATTGTGCCTTTTTTGGGAAACTTGGCATAAATTTACTTGGTTAAAACTTACTTTCAACTTCAAGTGAGTTTAGAAACATGGATTGGTTCAGGTGTCACCATTAGTGCATGTTGTAAGTGGGACGTTTATGTTATAGATGTTTAGATGATTTGAACATTTGACAGTGAAACCATTGACATGCGTAACAATGATTCAATTCTGACCATATTATTGACATGTTTTGGATTCTTCTATTTCTTTTAGACCGTGTGGTGGGGGGGTTGCTTGCTTTCTTTTTCCATGTTATCAAGAATGTTGAATTTATGGGACTAGATAACGCAGCATGAATTTGGAAGCGGATCAATAATAGGGCCATAGATATGTCATCTTCCAGGAACAGAAGTTACAGAACTAGACAAGAGGTGTGTACTATCTATTAGTGTCTTCTCACGGTTTTCTCTTTAATCAGCACCATGTTATTTGAGTGAGCCTTTTACTTGAAGAAAAGTCATTTCAATGCTGTATCATTTGCACTGCGACAAAGATGAAGTTCACGATGATCAGGCTTCCACTAGTGGCTTTAGGATTGATTAGGGTGAATCTTTCTCATATAGCAAAGAGAGCAATCCGCTTTAGCTTTCTATGCCATTGCTCAAACAGTTAGTATTAATGCCAATGGAGTAAGCCTACTACTACTAGTCCGCAGCTGCTTTTCTGTTCTTTTTCTTTTTGCAATATTTACAAATCCTGGATTTAATCACTCTGATCATTTGCAATTCTAATGCATCATTTACTTTTTCTTAATTCTCTCTTGCCTTCATGGATGCATCATTTTTAGTTCTTTCTTGAGATTATTGCTTAATGATGGTGTTTGAAGAAGTGGTGATAATGTCATTTGGTTAGAACACATTTGGAGACTGACTAGATAGGTAGCTCGGGAACACTAGTTAGTGGAATGCATACAATTCTTTCCATTGTCTCTACTATCTGCAACTTGATGTAGCATGCTAGATCCTCGTGTCACACTCAAGTATTAGGTGCCGAGGGAGATTGATGACCACTTAGATACCTCATACACGAGTCATGCATGAAAGTATATATGTTATTCAAAGGCCATTTTCTTCCATGTATATTATTATTACCTTTTACTCAAGGAAAAACTTACTGCTGGACACTTTCTTAATCTGTATTGATTTCATTCAACGTCCTTATCAGCCCAGATTTTGTCACGAACAAAATAGTGTCTTTGCAGCCAATTATTGTCTTTTGAAATAGACCTCACCTAATGTACGTATGAATATATTATGTTGACAATAGCAAAGAAAAATGATATAAAATGTTATTGTTGGGTGTTAGGTGATCTCAAATGTGAGTTTTTGAACCAGAAATTTAGAGTGATATGACAAGAGGTTGGTAATCTGCCTTTTCCCATATTGACTTAATACACATTCAATATAAAACTTAGTACACATTTTCGCAGTACTTTCATAATCCAAATTTACATGCTAATCCATACAATTTGGAATATTACAAATAACAATAACATTGCTGTTTATGGTTCTCAACTTCGTTAATTTGGTATTTTTCTTTAGAGAGAGGTTTTTCTGGAGGATAAAATAAATAGACAACATCAACCACCAAACCTTTTAAATTGAGAAGAAGAAAAAAAAACCATTTAAAAATTTTCATGTGCAGCGTACTGGCTCCTTTTGCCATGAAATTTTTTCATCTCAGTTGCATAAATGCATTAGAATCTTTATTGCCTCAAATATTCGGCTTGGAAGTTCAAAACTCATCACTATGTCATTTTGGGGATTTTTTTTTAAAATAACTATAAATTCGAAACAATATTATTAGTTGGGCAACTTTCCAAACTATTTGCATTTCTAACAATTCGAGTCTATTAGACTCGATTTTGCCATTTAAAAATGCACTTGAAAATCAAGTGTGAGAAACTCGAGTTTAAAAATCGAGTGTCTCACACTCGATTTTTCAAGTGTATTTTCAAATGGCAAAATCGAGTCTATTAGACTCGAATTGTTAGAAATGCAAATAGTTTGGAAAGTTACCCAATTAATAAAATAGTTTGAAGGTTTTAGTTATTTTTAAAAAAAATCCTCATTTTGGGGTTTATGATTCAATTTTTATGGGATTTTTAAAAGTTGAAAAAACTCAGCTCAATTAACAAATTTTGGGGTTTATGATTCAATTTTTATGGGTTTTTTAAAAGTTGGAAAAACTCAGCTCAATTAACAAATTTTGGGGTTTATGATTCAATTTTTATGGGTTCTTTAAAAGTTGGAAAAACTCAACTCAGTTAGCAAAACTAATTTTACGAGGTTCAACTGACTAGTGACTAACTAGTTGAGTTCCCGCACGATGTGTAGTGCAACTTATTATTAGTTTTCTCTAATATTTCGATAAGTTTTATAAAAAATCTTATAACTTAACTGATTGACACCTCAATTTCTAATAGAAAAATTTAGGATTCAAATCCTCACCCCCAACTATCGATGTACAAAAAAGATATTTCAATAAATTTCATTGTAAAAAATTGTAATTTTTAGTTATTTTATATATAGACAAAATAGAAGTAGTATAGTGATTTGATCATATTATATATGTGTGTTTACAAATTGAAAATTGCATGATTAAGTAGCTAATATAGATAGGTATGTTTCATGCCTACTAAAAAATGCATGTATCCTTAAATTTTATTTTATTTTTTACTTTCTTGATTGTGTGTTACTAAAAATATTTTCCCCTTTTTGTTGGACATGGTTTCAATTGTTGCAAAAACAACTAAATTTGAGTAAAAATGTCATATTTCAAATAAATTGTTTCTCACATAAAAAAAAAAAAAAACCGATTGTTTCTCATATAAATCTTAGAAAAATGATATTAAAATTTCATTATGCTTACAATTAATTAATTTAATAAAACAAACATTACCTTTCTAATTACATAGAATACATACTACAGTGTTAGTTCCACACACATATGCGCACACACACACACAAAAGAATTAGGAAATTTAAAGGATTAAGATTAATTTTAGTGAATTCATAAATATTTTATTTTTTTATGGCTTTTGTGATAATTATTGTCAAAGGAACTAAACATGAGTAAGAATCTCATATTCTAAATTTATTATTATTATTCCAACTAAAAATTATTTTCTATATAGAATTTATAAAAATAATCATATAAATTCATTTAATCTGTATATATTAAGAGAATTAAGAAAGTTAGTTATTGTTTTTTTTTTTTTTTTTTTTTTTTTTTTTTGTTAAAAATATCCCTAAATTAATTAACCAACAACTTAAAAATGGGGTTAAAATAGTAAATTAACAAAAAAAGTTAGTTATTATTTTTTTTACTGTAAAAAATACTCCTACCTGAAACTTAAAAATGGGGTTAAAATAGTAAATTGAAAAAAATAATAAATTTATATTTCTACGTTGAAATGTCTTACTGCTTTTAATAAATTCCTACTTTTATGTTGATTTAAATTCCTACTTCTATTCACTAACTCCCTACAAAATAGGATCACTCTTTTATTGGTTTTAAAACTCCTCAAATCTACAAAACTCACCCTAAGTATTCATTTTTTTTATCCAAAAAATAGAAGAGCCACGCGCGTGCTCAGAGGCTAGTATAAATAATTAATGTACAACAATAGATAATTAATATATGCATTTACTCTATTGGCTAATTCAATAAACTAATACTTTAATACAAATGCAAATTTTGTTGAAGTAGAAAACAAAATAAAGAGAACTTCAAGGAATGCATTACACGGCACAACCTCATACTTTCTAACATGAGATCCATGCTTATATATATATATATATATATATATATATATGTATATATGTAGGGACACGATTTTTAATGACTCAAGGATGACTTTGGGCTCGTATGTAAAGGGCTCGAACAATATGATTTGTAGAGAGTGGGTTTGGAAAGGCATGCCCTTGGGCACTGGGCAGGGGTCTGGTCCTGGTTTAATGAGAAATCATACAAAGGTATGCTTGGATTGCATAGCTGAGCCTTACCTTGGTGTGGTTTAAGAGGTTTGGCTCCTCGGACTTAATCCGAGGAGCATTACCTTCTCACCAGCCATCCTCTTTTCTCTCCTCCTTTCTTTTGGATCCCCCTCTTTTTAGCTCTCTTTTCCCTTTTATACTAGTATTCATTTCCCCTTCTTCATCTACGTGTCAGTTTCTCCTTATTTGGGGTGGTTACTCGTCTTATCAATCCTCACATCAGAGTGGTTGGGAAAAGCTGGATAGCATGGTATGAGTATGGGTTTGTCAGGCGATGGGCTCCACATTAAGGTGCTGGCAGCCTTCTCCCTTGTGCTGCTCTTGTACTGAATTTGTCCTTTTCTTCAGGCGTTTTTGTGAGATGTTGGGCGTAAAGTCGTCCTCGGCCACATCCTTGGGCCTTCAAAGAGCTTTCATTGCGCGTTCTTGGCAGTAGGGCTCCTCGGCCTGGGCTTTGGGCCTTTAATACAAAGTGGACTGGGACCTCAGATTTCGGGCCCCACAATATATCTATATATATATTTATTGATGTCTATGAGAAACACAAAATTTTAGTTTCCTTTTGTGAGGTTGGAAGAATAGAGAAGTGAACCACCTCAAAGATTTTGATGAACACAAATAAAAGCAGGACATTCCCTAGTTTAAAAGCGGAAAGTCTGCAAAATGAGAAGCCCTACTCACCAGGCCGAATACAAACCAGTGGGATTGGTTGGAAGAACTCAGACAGTCAAGCTAGTGAAAAAGATCACTGAATGATCACTTTTGTATTATTGACCCCATTCACGAAACATCAATGCTATTTTAGAGTTCTTTTTTTTGTTCTAGACTTCATCACACCTTTACCTATTTTGGCGATTGGCGAACGACAAATGTATAAATCTCGAATTGGGATAAATTAGAATTTCTAACATTAAACCAAAGAAATAAAGGCCTTTGATGAGGCTAATGATTATAATTATTATTTATATACAATTAATAGAAATATCTTCCATCCAAGTCGTCCTTATAGATTTTCAAGTTTGGGGCGCTAATATTTTTTTTTTTTTTTTTTTTTTATATAATTCTATAGTTATTAGGAGGATGAAAGATTTGAATCCTAAATGTCTCTATGAAAAATATTAAGAAGTATCAGTTGAGTTATAAGACTTTTGGTCATGACATTAATGTTAACCAAGCTTTTTTTTTTTTTTTTTTTTTTTTCATTACATTTTAATTGGTTGTCGTTTTAAGATAATTATTTGAATACCATGTAAAAATGTAACATTTCAACATACACATAATGTCTTAAAAAATTGCCAAATATGGTTTATCCGCTTTATTGATATCGTATTAATAGTGGGTTCTAGTTATTTCAATTGGTATTTATTTATTTATTTATTTTTGAGAAAGCAATTGGTAAAGTTTCTAATTGTTGAATAAGAGATGTGGAGTTCAATTTCCGCCTACACTAAAAACCCATTTGTTTCATTGGAAAATCTTATGTGGAGATAACTTTTTGCAATCCCCTATATTTGGTATTATTAGTGGGGAAAAAAAAAGTCAAAAAAAAAAATTATATCTTAACTTTCTTTATTTAGCTTGGCATAAGATAAAGTTATTTTTTGCCAAAATTTTCTTAAAAAACAACTTTATCTCACGTGATGCTAAATAAGGAAAATAACTTTATCTCATATGAAACTAAGTAAAGGAAACTAAGAGATAATTTTTAGCTCATTTTAAAGTCACTGCCAAACATTAAAAAAAAAAAAAGATAGCTTTTTAGAATTTTTTTTTTTTAAAAATGATTCATTTTCATGAAAATGTTAATATCAAACTGTTTATGAAGAGTTTGAGCTGAGTTTGGGAAAAACTTGTTTTTGCTCTTTTGTATAGCAAAAAAACAAATTCAAACCTATGTTTAAATTCAACTATTAAAAAAGTCAAACACAAGCATAATAATGTCGGTGTAAACAAGCTCGACAACATGTTCTCTCCACACTTAAAAGAAAAAAGCTCGCCAAAGGCTTTGTAACTGAATTGACACCTTCCCATGCACAAAGTGCTCGAGGGTCTAGAAGGGAAATGATTCGAGCTACAGGGTTAGCAGCATGTTATATTATTTCTCAAAAAAAAAAAAAAAAAGAAGCTCAAAAACATGATACTCAATTTTACTATAAATATTATTCTCCTTTTATATGTATATTTATCTAAAAACATTATTATATAAACTTGTGATTGGATTTTATAAATTGTAATGGATTCATATGATATCAAATTATTATTATAATTTATTGATAATATAAACAATCTATTTATAGTAAAATTCTTAAATAACGTAAAATGGTATAAAAATTTAGTGTAGTTTTATTATATATAGAAAAAGAATAAATTAGAAGCTCAAACTTGTTTGACAAGAAAATTATCTAAGCTTAAACACATAATCTTGCTCCGTCGGCAAATGTAAAAAATAAAATAAAATAAACAAATCTAAACTTTTAAAACTCACTTCCTCCGTACATTTTATATCTATTCACCCTTTCCGAACCTGCCACCTCCTGGCACACGTGTGTGTACCTAGTAGACTCTGGGTCCACCAAACTATACTCTGTTTTTGGCTAAATACACAGAGAGAGATAGAGAGAGAGAGAGAGAGAGAGAGAGAGAGAATGAGGCCTCGGATCGTGCTATTCGGAGATTCGATAACAGAACAGTCGTTTAGATCAGGTGGATGGGGTGCTGCTCTTGCTGACACATACACTCGCAAAGTAGATCCTACATTGATTGTTCTGTTTTTTGTGGCAAAGATTGAGTTTTTAACTATAATCTTATTCTGGTTTGTTTGCAATGTGTTATAGGCTGATATAGTAAATCGTGGTTATGGTGGATACAATACCAGATGGGCTTTGTTCTTGCTGCATCATCTTTTCCCTCTAGTAAGCTTTTTCCTTTTGTTCCTCCCGTCTTTTGGGTCATTGTTCATTCTCTAGCTTCAGATTGTGATTTGTGCATTAAGGTTGTAATTACTGCATTGAAGCTTCAAATGGGTTTTTAGATATATTGGCATATGTTAATTTTTTTTTTCATTCATACTTGTTGATCTGGAGATGGGTTTTTGTTTATTTATATTCTCCTGTTGATTATAGTACATAAAGATCAAAATTTTGTTAAGTTTAAGTAGCAATGGACCAATGGTGGTTATATGCTTATAGCTAAGAGAGAGAGAGAGATGTTGATTGTAGTACATGTAGATCAAATTGAGTGAGTTTAAGAATCAATGGTGGTTAATGGCTGAGGGGGAGAGAGAGAGAGAGAGAGAGGTTGGCCTAAAGGGTGCTTTGTGCATCTCCTCCTAAAGTGGCTTTTTGGCATAGACTTCCAACTTATTAGGAAATTCTGACCATTGATAACTTGGTTTAGAGAAAAGTCTTCCCAGTGAATTAATGTATCATATGCAAATGATATGAAGAGAGAAGAAACTGAAGAATCCCTAGACCTAGATCATTTTTTTTTTTGGTGCATTTTTTTTCCTTCTCGAGTGGCTTGGATTTTTCTGCAAGCCACTTCTGAAGTGTGGGAGGTTCACTAATAACAATTGTCATTTGACTTGGATACGTTAGCGCTTATGAATGTAATATAATAGCTGAACGTTTGAATGGATGGAGTGATCTATTAGCAAGATTCTGACCACTTTTTTATGTTTTTCTATTTGTTTGGGTTATTGGTTCTTCTTAGTCTATCTTTTTTTGTTTGTTTTTAGTCAGAAGAGGTTCATTGTTGTAACCTTCTTGTGTACTTGGGGGCACTTGGTGTCTTTTGTTGAATCTCTGCTTACTTTAATAAAAAATCATTTTGATGCTGTTCAGCTCAAGTAAGTTATTAATATTGATCCTCTGCAGGACTCTACAAAACCTCCTGCTGCTGCAACAGTTTTCTTTGGGGCTAATGATGCAGCTATCCTGGGGAGAACCAGTGAACGACAATATGTTCCTCATGAAGAGTACAAGGAGAATCTCAGAAAAATTGTTTTTCATTTGAAGGTTCAATTGTTGTTCCTCTAACACTTAAAAATAACCTGTTTAGTATCTTGGGTTTCCACTTTATAAACATTTTGGGTTCCTTTCCTACTTTCAGCTACTTTAAACCCACCAAGTTTCAATCTTTGCAAACATTAGTCCTAAACCCTAGATTCCCTTCCAATCTGTTTAGAACTTCAAAAGCCACAAGTTCTCCCCAAACTTTGCCATCAATATGCTGTCCTATGTCAGTTTGTTGTCTGAGCTCTTTGTGTGATTCTAGGAAGTAGGCCTTCTGCATCCACCTAATTTATTGGCTATCACATAAGTCCGTGGATGCAATAAGTGGGGTTTATTAGACACTAAATCCTTTCAAAGATGTTAAATTTTACTAACTTGGGTTATCTTTTTTGGAGTAAAATTTTCTTGACTGTTCTGTCTCTGCTTAACATTGACCTTATCTTAAAGCATAGATTTGGCCTAAAACTATTGGCAAAATCAAAAGCACTAGATTGCATATAGGTCACTTTTTATTTCACCTTGGTGTTCATTAGCAGATCTCATGCTCCATTCATTTCCTAGTAAGAGGCAACTACAGAATAAGTGCCTAATTATTAAATCTGGTTCTTATTTTGTTTTGGGATTTGGTTGCAGGAATGCTGCCCTACCATGCTAGTTGTGCTTATTACTCCACCACCAGTTGATGAGGCTGGCCGAAAAGAATATGCACAGTATGCACCTTCTCATATCAAATTCAATAGACTTTTTTTCCCTGGTTTATTGGAATTGGTTCTATGGCCTACACTAGGGGAGACAGATTTGATCCCTGTGTAGGTGGGATTGATCTTAGGTCCCGGGTACAACTCTTCTAAGGGACTTTTCAGCTAATCTGGCTGGCATCTTCAACACATACTGGCACACATATTGTCAAGTTGTTGCTACCTTTCTATGTCTAGCAATGCCATTGTAATTTCTTGCTCTTCACATCTCTATCAGCTCTACTCACACGCAGTGCCACTAACTGCTGGTTTCAGAGCTGCCATTGCTGACTCCACCATCGGAATTGTCACAACCATCACAATCACAACCTCCATAATCATCACATCATCAGTTCAATGTTCTTTCTTTAGCCTATCTCCACCTACCCTTTCCTCCATCTGTTGTTCCACCCTTGCACTACCACTCTGAACACCCTAACAATTTTACTATGACAAAACAACCACCTGATGCCATAATTACTGCCTTCATTATTGCATTCCCCTGCACAAACATGATGTGGCCACCACCATTGACATCAATATTAACAATTTAACCTTCATCACCACTGCCCTCATCATCTCCAAATTCCAATGTCAACACCTCCATCAATGTAAGCACCACCCCCCCCCCCCCCCCCCCCCCCCACCCCAAACACACACACAAAAAAACCAAAACCTCTCTTTTCTTCCTTCTTACTGTGGTAGTAGTACTACTCAATATTGGTTGGCATCTTCACCTCTTCTAAATCAATGCTATTCAAAATCCTAGAAGAAAAAAAATCTCCTGAGTAAATCAAAATGCCTGGAGGTAGTCTGGTCTTAACACATGGAAATGCTTGAAACTTGAATACTCTAGCTGCCTCAGAGAATGTTTGAATGCATAATATAATTTTATTTTTGAAATTATTGTTTGTTTATCACTTCACTGTGTTGGAGGTAAGCTTGTAAATGGATTATGCAGATCTGTATATGGAGAGAAAGCAGTCGAACTACCAGAAAGGACAAATGAAGTGACAAGACTTTATGCAGAGCAGTGCGTTGAACTGGCTAAGGAAATGGGTCTTCGTTCTGTTGATCTTTGGTCAAAAATGCAGGAAACAGAGGGGTGGCAGAGGAAATTCCTAAGGTTTGTTATGATTGAATTCTTCAACAAGTTCCTGATCTGTTTGGCAGAAATGATATTCATTTGACTTTCTACTTCTAGAATTTCACCTCCAATGGAAAAAATGGGTCCTACCAGATTTTCCTTGGGAAGAAGTTTTCCTATTGATTTATGACTATTTTAGAGACGGGGACAATAATCTGATTGGGTTCATAAGAAGAAAGAAAAATAAAGAAGGGGGTGGGGGTTTGGTAAACCTCTGATTCATGTACCTTTTGTGTGGATGTGTTATATTTAGGGACATCCAAATTAGACAGGGATGGTGTACTATAATTTAAAAAGAGAAACCCTTTTGAGAAAACTGTTGAAGAGTTTGTAACAATGGAGAATATGTTCTAATTCTTTTCCCCCCTTTACAGTGATGGGTTGCATCTGACATCAGAGGGCAATGCAGTGGTACACCAAGAAGTTGTAAGAGTGTTTAACGAAGCATGGCTTTCAGCAGCAGAAATGCCATATGATTTCCCCCACCACTCAGAAATTGATGGGAAGAACCCCGAGAAAGCTTTCCAGCATCAATGCTTATGATTGTATAATTTATGACAACTTTATGTGTATAATTTCATTTTAATCTTTGGTCATAATATTGGTTTATTTGCTTTATTGAAAAAGAAAAGAAAGAGAAGGGGGGGGGGGGGTTTGGAATGTGTTTCTTGATTTGACTCCCCAGAAAACAAATACTAGTAAATAAGAAATTCCATAACCTTCTGCCAAATAGCCATCATGTATGAATGGCTGACTCTGTATTTGACCTTGTTCATTTGGCTCAGTGACCAAGTTTCTTTGGAAATTGAAACTTATGGCTCTCTTATGTAAATTTGGCTGAACATTTCTTTTTGGATTGAAGCTTTTGTTCGTGTAGTGAATTTAGCTTGCTAGGAAATCTTCACTTTAATGCTCCTTGTGCTCTTTAGAAACACTTGGTTTGAGTTTCAAGCATGTCTGCAAGCCTCACAATTTCCTTACTCCTTTTATTTCTTCATTTATAGGTGAGATTATTTAAACTAAAGAGTATTTGTGATTAAGAACTGTTGATGCACAATTAAAGGTTCTTTAATTGCATTGCTTTTTACTAACATCTCTTAGTAAATAATGATTTTTTTTTTTGGTTAAAAAAAATAATTGGAGAAAGAGGAGTTAGAAAATTCGCATGAGTCCATGCAAATTTTTTTTGTCTATTTTAGTATAAGAATTTATTTTTTCTATTTTACATACTCACATTTTGAAACATTCCATGTCAAATTATCTATTTTACACTACATTTAATTAAAATATAAATTTTCTTTATTTTTAAAAATGTTTCTTTTTCTTCATACACAATAGCTAACATCTACTTTTTTTTTTTTTTTTATCCTTCAGATACATTAAGAAAGAATAAACAATTAAATACAAAATAAATAGTGTCAGTGTAAATTTACATAGTTACTGTAGTAAACTTGTAAATATACACAATTATAAACGGACTGATATGAATCATTTTTAATTGAAATTTTGTAAATTTTACATATTTTTTCTATTATACATGGATTAATGTGAATGCTCTTATTAAATAATGTTGGTTAATTAAAATGAGATGAGTCATGTTTCCATCAGGTTTCATTCTCCACCACTAAATTTACCATTAAATTTTATCCTTAATGGCTAGTTAAATTTGACATTTAGAGAATAAGTAAATATTGGATATTTTCAAAGTAAGTTAGATACATTAATGTTTGTTTTTTTTTTTTTTTTTTTGGGAGCAAAAAATAAATTGAATAATGGATACAATACCACAACAAAACTCACAACTTGTTTCGTATTAAAAAAAAAAAAAAAACTCACAACTTGCCCACGTAGCAATATTGTGAGGGATGAATTTATGAACCTACCACTTTTATTTCACTACTTACAATTGTCAAGTGGGCAAATTGTTAAAAAAGTTATGAATTTCATCATGGTATTAGCATTATTAGGATGCCTTTATTATTGAATATATTTGTCAAAAATAGTCAACTTGATTTTTAACGCTAAAAAAGTTCATTTAGCGGACTCGATTGCTAACACATGTTAGTCTTTGTCTATGCCAGGAGCCGAAGTCCATCAGAGGGTCTTAATCCATTGGTGAAAGGAGTGATTGATTAATAAATGAAAAGCAAGAACGATAAAGAAAGAGGTGATTGCGGACTCTACGGTATCTTTCAAAAGGAATACATACTATTCTTTGATTTTGAGCTTGCTCTGTTAAATAGTTAAGTATGATCATTTCTACCTACATATAAGAGAAGCTGGATTATTTGGTGTCTTCTGGAATATTTAACTGTTTTCTCATCATGCCATGTTGTTATGCACTTGATAGTTCCAGACTTCCAGTATTGTTGCATATAATATGACAATGTTTCTTTGGTGTTGGAAACTTGGAATTTGGTTGATCAGTTGTCTTAGGCTCTGAGTAGGTCTAATTATGCCTAGATGCTTTGTGTATATACTATGACATTTTAATTGTTGTGGCAGTTGTTAAGCATCCTATGGGGCCCATGGTTGCTTGCATACTAGAGTTTCCAAATTTCAATGTTGACATTTTCTTTGATTAAGGGTGTGAGTACTAATTATATCCAGGAAACAACCGTTAGGCCATCATCATTTTGGAAATGAGTTTGTAGCTAATGGCTTGAGATTTATACCCTCAAATTATAAAATTTTAGGGTTTAAAATTCAAACATTTCTAAATTTTGGGGAGTAAAATCTAAATATCCCTAAAATTTAGAGAGTAAAATCTAAATTATGAAATATCAGGGTATGAAATCTAAACACCCCGAAACTTTAAGAGGTAAAATCCAAATTTTGAAATTTTAGGGTGTAAAATTCAAACACCCCCAAATTATAGGGGTGTAATTTGCTATTTACCTTAAAAAAATTCTCCAAAAATGCAAATTAATGTTAATTTTCATATGAAATAATCAAGATTCATTGCATGTTCTAATCAAAATTATACATTCTCCCATTTTTCATTATATTGCGTTTTTATACATATCTCACTATATTATAATGTATTACAAAATATTTTGCCATATACAATAATTGAATGTAAAATGAAATATATTTTTTGCAAAAAAAAATTTAAACTGTTGACCGCTTAACTCAAAAATTATATAGTATACCATATCAATTATACTTTATCGTTTTCATTGGGTATTGGATTTAAAAAAATGATACTTTGTCGGAAAATAATCACATTATTTTGAGATGAGATAGGGACTAATACTTATAAGTCTCAATTACTATTAACTTATAAAAATATAAAATATAGATGACTTAACTTACAAAATATATATTATACTATCAATTATACTTTGTCGTTTTCATTGGGTTTTGGATTCAAAAAAATATTTATATTTTGTTATAAAATAATCGTGCTATTTTGAGATAGGATTGGAACTAATAATTTTATGTCTCAGCTATTATTATCATTTTTCACTTAACAAAAAAATTGATTTCAAATTATTTAGAACTAGTCTATATCTATATATCATATCATATATTATATAATAAAAGTTGGGCTTTGAAGCCGTGATTGCGCCAAGTGGCTTCACCAAATTGTAGAAATTTTTTTAGATTTTAAAAATATATATAATTATTTTTCTCCTATAATTTCTAAGTTGATAAAAATCTTAATTTGATTACCATCCAAATTCTTCATCTAATCCATTTAATCCTTATTTTTTAAGTGTAGTGTATTATAACCCATATTCTTTATCTAATCCATTTAATCCTTATTTGTACGTGTAGTATATTATAAAAAAAAAAAAAAGGTTTCAACAAAACGTGCAACTTATATTAAAAATAAGTGTTTTAACAAAATATGCTACCTACATTCAACGAAACGTAAAATTTTAAAAAGAGATTAAATTTAGTTGGTTTTCTTCTTTGAAAAGTAAATTTAGTTGGTTGGTGCCATACAACTACAACTTACAATTATGTCTATCTAAATATTATCAACAAAGCCTAAAATAATAGGATAGAAAGAAAAAAAAAAATCCAAAGCATAAAATATTAAAATGTGTAGTAGTGTACGTAGAAGTATAAGCTAATCCCATGAATTAAAAAAAAAAAAAAAAAAACCACTTTCATTGGGAGGATATACACACGGGAAGCAATTAATAATAAATTTGTTATCTATTTTTTTAAATATATTTATTTTTTGGATAACAAAAAAAAAAAAAAAAAAAAAGAAGCTAATAACATCAACAACTTGATTTTACCTATATTAGGAAAAATATTGTAATTAACGTTAACAACTTATTTTTATGGTTTTTTTTTTTTTTGATAGTGATTTTTATGGTTTTTGATTTTAAATAAATTCCTTCTTTTTTTTTGCTTATAACAACTTCTTCACAATTTAAAATTATTGTTTTAAATAGAAACAACTTCTTATCAATTTTTTTTTTTTGAAGTTTACCATGGTTGAAATTTTGTTTGTTGGATAAATATAGGAATGATTATGGATAACAGTTTAACTACAATTGTGTCTATCTAAATATTATCAACAAAGCCTTATAAAATAATAGGATAGAAAGAAAGAAAAAATCCGAAGCATAAAATATTAAAATGTGTATTTGTGTACGTAGAAGTATAGATAATCCCATAAATTAAAAAAAAAAAAAAAACCACTTTCATTGGGAGGATATACACATGGGAGGAATTAATAATAAATTTGTTATCTACTTTTTTTCAAATATATTTTGTTTTAATTAATTTATTTTTTGGATAAATATCAAATTTTTGGATTAAAAAAAAAAAACTAACATTAACAACTTGATATTTACCGTATATTAGAGGAAAAAAAATTGTACTTAACATTAACAACTTGATTTTTATGGTATTTGATTTTAAATAAATTCCTTTTTTTTTTTTTTTTGTGTGCTTATAACAACTTCTTCACATTTTAAATTTATTATTTTAAATAGAAACAACTTCTTATCAACTTTTTTTTTTTTTTGGGGTTAAAGTTTACCATGGTTGAGATTTTGTTTGTTGGATAAATATAGGAATGATTATGGATAATAGTTTTTTTATACCATGACTCTCATTTTTAGATTTTCAGGCCACTATAAATAATAAAGCCAGATTCATGATTTTTTTCATTAATATTTGTCCAAGTTTCTATCATTTTTTAGGGTTATTTGTTATTTGTTTTTCTCTCAAATTCAATCCCTCTTCGCTTCAAAAAATAAATTCCCAATTTTCTTTGTTTGTTTTTTATTATATTTTTCCAGGGAGTTTCCTTGAGGTTTCAAAGCACTTGATCAAAATTTTTTCTCAAAAAAATTTCTTGAAGTTTATATTTACACATTTTGTTTTGATAGGGTGAAATTTGGTGCCTCCTTCCTCACTTTCAAATACAAAAATTTAATTCTTACATAAGTTTATCTACTTTTATTTTTTAATGTTTAATAATTCGGGTTGTTCATAATTCTTAACTATTATATTAAGGTTACCACTTAAATATGCTTTCAATTATTATTTTTTAATTATTGAATTCAGGGTTTTTCATTTAAATATGCACTTGAGTTTTAATTATGCAAACTCCCTTTATATTTTTTAGACATCTCCTTTTATATTAGTTGCATAGTTATTTACCATATTCCATTCAATTAATTTTGGACTCATATATGTTATTTTATTTATAAAAACTCAATCTTACACAATATGCATTCATTATGTTATTTTATTAATTTTGGACCCATTATGTCTTCTTTTTTCTCTCCATCTTGCAAACCAAAAAAAAGTCACTGAACCAAGTATATGGATTAATTCTTTACTATATGTTTGAATTTGTATGCACTAGCCGCCTCCATCACCTCTCTTTCTCTCTCCCTCCCAAATGTTAGGTCCTGAAGCTCTGAAAGGAAGGTTGGATGGTAGAACATAGAGAAGCAAAAGTAGAGTTACAGAGTTGTTCTTCTTTGAGAAAGCTATGTGCAAGTTATAGAGTTGAATTTGGCATAAAAAATCTTCATACCCAATTTGAATGTAAAGAACTTTGAGGTAGAAAACTGGATGCTGAGGATGAGGTTTTTAAGGGAAAAAAAAGAGAAAAAGATTAGGTTTTGTATGAAGGTCGAAGACTTGGGCTTTTGGAGCTCTACTTCAATTAGAGCTCGCATCTTTTCTTACATGATTAATGTTTTCTTTCCAATTAATTTTGTGGGTGTCCCTTCCCTCTCATCACCGCTTTGGCTTCTTGATGTCATTGACAGTGGTGGCTCCTTGCTTTAGCTTTGTCTCAGCCTCTCCGGTAGTTTTTGGAGCTTGGAGCTATTCTTGCGTTTGATGGAACTCATCCAAGAACTCCCTAGCCCTTTTATTTAACCACCTCGAATCCTTCACTTTACCCCCATGCGCTACCTCATTCCTTTGGTTCCATATCATCCATGATTGAACTAGGAATAACTCAAACTCGGCTGAGGACAGTCTATTAATCATCTCATGGAATAATTCAAGCATATCCAGCTGGCCTTGACCACTTTTCTGCAGTTTAACCAAGCACCCCGCCCATACATCCTTTGCTACAGCACATTCCCATATTGCATGGACCTCTGTTTCAGGCGCCCCAAAACAGAGCATACAACCATCTTCCTCTATAATTTTCCTTCGCACCAAATTTACCCGTGTAGGCAATATATCTTGGCAAGCTCTCCAGCCGAAAACCTTGATTTTATTTGGCACATTAGTTTTCCACAGTGTTGTCCAAATTTTGCCACTAACCGGTCCTGTGGACGTCTCTGCCACATGTTCATTTTTCTGGATTTGTTTCACCACATGATAACCCGATTTAATCGAGTACATCCCTTGTTTATTGTGTTGCCATACTACTGCATCCGACGTGTGTCTGTGGCTCAGCGGTATTCTTAGGATAGCATCAGCATTGTCCTTGTGAAACTTTTCAGTGATCAGCTCTCTTCTCCACCATTTCAGGTTCGGGTCTATAAGCTCTGAGACACGCCATTCCCACTCCTCCTTGCCTGGTGGGTGCACCACACCATTTGTTGTGTGATTTGGGATCCACTTGTTTGATAGGACTCTAATATTTGAGCCATCCCCAACTCTCCAGTAGCACCCCTTTAACAGGATTGGTTTGGCCGCCATGAAGCTCTTCCACACATAGGAAGGGGTTGGGGAGTCAGAGGCCTCCAAAAAGTGACTCCGTGGAAAATATTTGGCTTTGAAACACCTTGCCATTAACGACTCTTGCTCCTGTATTAACCTCCATCATTGTTTTGCCAACATGGCAAGGTTGAAGGTCCTAAGATCCCGAAAACCCATACCTCCCACCCTTTTGGCTTCTGTTAATTTACTCCAACTCTTCCAATGGATTTTTCTCTCATCCCCTACCTGCCCCCACCAAAATTTTGCACACATTGAATCCAATTCATCACACAGCTTCTTGGGTAATTGAAACACTCCCATGGAATATGTAGGAATAGATTGAGCAACAACCTTAATCAGCACCTCCTTCCCTGCTCTAGATAACATCTTTCCCTTCCAACCCTGAAGCTTTTTCCATACCCTATCTTTGAGGTTTGAAAAGAAGAGATATTTTGTTTGGCCTATAAACGTAGGCAGGCCCAAATAAGTGTCAAACTTCACCACCTCTTTGATCCCCAATGATTCTTTGATCTAGTGTTTTTGCTCCATTGGAGTATTGCCACTAAAGAACACAGAAGATTTCTTCATGTTAATACATTGTCTGGAGGCTCCAGCATACACCTGCAAAATCTCAACAATCTCCTGAACCTCACGTTGGTTGGCTTGATAAAAAATCACTGAATCATTTGCAAACAATAAGTTAGTAATTCTTGGAGCTTGCCTACATATAGACACTCCATGTATTCTCCTTTCATTTTCAGCTCTTTGTAAAAGTGAAGTGACGCCCTTTGTACATAATAGGAAAAAATAAGGTGAGAGAGGATCTCCTTGATGGAGTCCTCTAGATGGAGTAATATGGCCATATGGTTTCCCATTAATCAGAATAGAAAAAGTAGATGTAGTAACACAACACATCACTCTATCCACCCAAAACTCAGGAAACCCCATCTTAATCATAATACCTTGAAGGAAATTCCATTTAACCCGATCATAAGCCTTACTTATATCTAATTTAAGTGCAAGGGATCCCTTCTTTCCTTTTTTACGACCATTCATGGTGTGTAATGTCTCATAAGCCACCAAAAATTATCTGTGATAAGGCGACCAGGCACAAAGGCACTTTGGGTTGGGGAGATTATGTGGGGGAGAATTTGTTTCAATCTATTTGCTAGTACCTTGGAGATTATTTTATATATGACATTGCATAGGTTGATAGGGCGGAAGTCAGATATTTTTTCAGGGGCTTTAATATTAGGGATTAGAACAATATGAGTGTGATTTATTTCAGGCACCATATGACCAAATTTTAGAAAATCTAACATTGCATTGACTACTGTATCACCCACAACATGCCAATACTTTTGATAAAAAAGAGCGTTCATACCGTCGGGACCAGGAGCTTTTGTTGGTGCCATTGGAATAATGCTGTTTTGATCTCTTCTGCATTGAAGTCACTACCCAACACTTGTTGCATATCAGTAGTGATCTTTGGAGTAATAGTATCAAGACATTCCTCTATTCTTTCACATGTACCTGCCATAAACAACTTCTCAAAATAATCTTGAGCCACCCCTGCAATATCCTCCACCTCTTCCACCCACATGTTCTCATCATTTTTAATGCTCTAAATATAATTCTGTCTTCTTCCTTGGGATGCTTTGGAATGAAAGAATTTTGTATTCTTATCTCCATGTTTCAGCCAAGATAGCCTAGCTCTTTGTGCCCAATAAATCTCTTGCTTAAGAAGTAAAGCATCAAGACTCCTACTAGCCATCAGAAATTCTGCTTTGCTATCCTCGGTAAGATCTGCTAAATTCAACTCTTCAAGCCGTTTTTTAAGCTTCTTAATCTCCTTTGAATCAGGTTGAGCATTGGAAGAACCCCACGCTTGTAACTCCACTGCACATGCTGCAGTCTTTTGTTTTGCCAAGCCCAAACCTGAACCATCAGTACTACCCTTTTCCCATGCTGTTTTGATCACTCCCTCACATTCATCAGACAACAACCAAGCTTCCTCAAACTTGAATCCCCTATGACCCTTTTGTCTTAACTTCTTGCGGCCTTGAATTTGCAAAAGGATGGGAAGGTGGTCTGAGGCATGAGGAGGTAGATGGGTCACTGAGCTATGTGGAAATCTAGCTCTCCAATCCATAGTTGCTGTAGCCCTGTCCAGCCTCAATCTAGTGTTTGCGTCTCCCGATCTTTTATTATTCCATTTGTATTTGTATCCTCTAAAACCCAAGTCTTGAAGTTGACAATGGTTCAATGCATCACAGAATGCATCTATTTGGCTGTACTGGGGCTGTCTCTTGCTCAACTTCTCTGTAGAGTTTTGTATGGCATTAAAATCGCCAATACAAACCCATGGGCCATCCACCAGAAATCTGATATGGTGCAGAAGCTCCTAAGATTTAACTTTCTGGCAAGCTTCAGGCCATCCATAGAAGCCTGATAAGAACCACCCAAAACCGTCCTCTTCCATTACCTTGACCAAAATATGATTTGCAGTATAGTTGATCAACTCCATGCGCACATCGTTCTTCCATATCAAAGCTATACCTCCTTTTGAGTTTGGATTCTTTACCACAATACTGTTAGGAAATGGCAAGTCACCACAGAAATAATCAAAACCCTCCTTATCTAGTCTTGTCTCCATCAAGAAATAAACTATGGGAGCTTGATCCCTCACTAACTTGCGAAGGCTTCGAACTGTCCAAGGGTTCCCAAGCTCTTGGCAGTTCCAGCTTAGTATTTTCATTGCGTCCGGCAAGGGTGATCAACCATCCTTGCCGATATCTCCTCTTCACCCTTTCCATGTGATTTTGCTCTGCCTTGTTTTCTAGTTTGAGCTTCGAACTCCATGTCATAGTCGTTACCCACTGTCTTTGTAAGCACCCGTTTCCCTAACACTGAAAGTTGCTGTCTGTTTCCTTTCTCCCCAGGCTCATATTCCTTCCTACCAATCCTAGTCCACGTGCCTTTGGGCTTACGTTCAGCCAGCCCATCCTGCATGGTAACATCCACGTGAGTAGTGTGGGTGGGGTCCTCCATGAATTTCGTATTTAATTTTGCTTCCATATGTTCCCTGTCTGTCTCTTTCGCTTCAATGCTTTCCTTGTTTGACTTCATGACAGCTTTCAAATTTACATTTACGTTACTTCCTCCAATATCATTGTTTTCAACTCTTTCCATATCAGTCCTCATTATTGCCTTTAATGCAGGATTTTGTAACTGAACATCCGTTATTCCCCCTGATTTCGCGCCGTCTCCATTCTCGGCCTCCCTAGGGCATCCATTGGTTATTATCTCCGTCGCCATCTCCCTGGATTTACCCGCCGGCTGATCACTGTGAATATCCTCTCGGTCTTTTCCTTTCTCCGGGCTTGGCTTATAATCCTGCTCTGCACTACTCTTCACTGGTGACCGACTCCGTCCCCCGGTGGCTTTCAGCCAATCCCTATACTGAAGCTCTACCTCTGCCCCTTGTTTTGATGCAGCAAAATAGCCAGCACAATGGCGCAAATCATGCCCCAAGACAGCACAGAAGTGACATAGCATAGGGAGTCTCTCATATTTAAAAGTTACCCAATGCTGCGCACCGTCCATACCTGCTAAATAACCTCCTCGCCTTAGAGGTTTTGAGATCGGCAACGCTACTTTTACCCTCATAAAATAGCTAGGATCATCCAGCTTGCGCCGTTTTTCTACCTCCACTACATCGCCCAACCTGCCTCCCACCTCACTAGCTACTTTGGGTGACACCATGTCAAAGGGTGCACCCCATATTTGGACCCATAGAGAGGCATGGTTTAGACGGACATTATTTGCATTCATCCCCTTCCGCCATTTTGTGAGTAAGAGCATTTGATTGTCAAAAGACCAGGGTCCTCCATTAAGAATTCGTTCTAAATCAAACTCTGAGTTGAATTTGAATTGAAAGAGATTTGATCCCACGTTGACCATCTGCACCTTATCGTCCAGTCCCCAGGCTCTCCTTAATGTGTTTTTTTGCTGCCTTCTTATTAAACGGTTTGCACGTGAGAAATTTACCAATCAAGCTTAGAGTGCAACTCTCAATCTTAGCTCGTTTGCCTTCATCAGAAATCTCAATTGTCTCTTCTTCATCAGCAGTAAGTTTCATGTTTTCCAAGCAATGTATTACGTCATCAGCCATGAGCACCCAGTAACGTTATCTCTCTATTAGGGATACAAGATGTATTTGGTGGATAAAAAACAGAAGAACAGTACCCTTAGGACTAGCCAAGGGAGGGAGGGGCTCGTTTGAGAAAAAACGAGAGAGAAACTCCTACAGAGAGGAGAGAAAAATCTTTTATTTTATTTTTTGAAAGAGAGGTTACACTGGGAGTCAATCTTAATAAAATAAAACAATATTTTTTAACAAATATATATATATATATATATATTTAAAATTAATAAAGAAGAATATGATATTCACCCATCATTAATCCGTGGATTGAGGCTTACACTCCACCTAAATTCAAATAAAGTGTAAAACCAAACAATTATGTTGTACTTTTGTGACCACAAAAGTAAAATTGTGCCTTTTAATTCCAAAAAAAAAAAAAAAAGATTTAACTTTTGTAACCTATTTCTCTCACACTTAACCCGGCTATACTTGGGTATGACCATGAGTTTTAAAGGAATGCTAGTATAAATACATACATACATATATATATATATATATATATATATATATATGTATGTATGTATGTATGTATGTATGTATATGCATATATATGTTAGGTTTTAAAGATTTAGGTTTAAATGTTTAGAATCATATTTTTATTGTGTTGGCAAATCGAGAACAAAACATGTTTAGTCTAGGTGTTAGGCAATGCTTAAAAGTGTTGGTTTCAAGGTTCAAGTCTAACTGACTGTAGAAAAAGGAAGTGAGTTTTTGCCTTGCTCGATTGATCGAAAATCGCAGGAATAGAAATTTTGCAGATTTTTGAATCAGGCCCAAGCTCGCAAAAATGTTTAGGGTTTCATTTCAACTTCTTTACATATAAAAGGGAAACCCTAGCTACGTTTTTCAAACTTTTGAAATACTTGTGTGTTACTCTTTGTGAGATCTAAGAGGTTTTGTACCTTCTAACTACACAGGAATTTACCGGAGTAAGATCTACAATCAAACGTTGGTAGAATTTAGTTGCTGCATCAAGATCATTACTAATGGTGATCTGAAACCTTTGAGGGGATCTCAAAGTCACAAGTAAAGGTGCTTGTGTTGGTGTAAATCCGAGAAGAGAAGGAGTCCGTGGATTCGGAGCTTGCACGTGGTTGTGTTAATAAGTTACTACATGAGGTAGCAATAGATTTAGAGTTAAATTTGATTGTAAAAACTTCAATTCTCTTATAGTGGATTTACTTTACCTTGAGGATAGTTAGGTCAAATCCTCCCCAGATTTTTACCTTGAAATAGTTCGTTTCATCGATTTTCCTGAGTCATTATATCGTAATGTTATTTATTTTCCGCTACTTTACATGATATGATATATGCTTGTTTAACCTAGATTTGAATAATAAATCTAATAATCACTTGGTTAATATATTAGGTTAAACAATCTGCTTTAAAGGGTCTAAATGTACAAACAATAATAATAATAATAGGTGAAACTGAGAGAAACTCAAATTAGAATTCTAAATTAGAGTTCTAATTTTGCGCCATGTGTCCTAAATTTTTTATTCTTAAAGAGTTTTATTTCTTAATTTTAGAATCAAATGTGGGACCACATCATAAATATTCATCCAAATAAGTTATTAAGTACAAAAATCAAAGAGTCTAAAATAAATGAATCGTAAAAAAAAAAAAAAAGTGTTTCACAATAATAAATAAATAAATAAACATGAACAATTTACATTTTATAACTAATAATATCCTTACAATTTTTTTTAAAGAGTTAACAAAATATATATAAAAATGACTATCAATAGTATTTAAATTATATATATATAGGAATTATACTATACATCTTATTGTATATCTTTAAGTGTATCCATGCATATGCATGGGGTTACAAGCTTTTTTTTTTTTTTTTTTTTTGAGAAGCCTGCATGGGGTTACAAACTAGTAATAACTAATAGTCGAAATGTTTGACTTTTTGTTGACCGCTTCTCATTGTGCCATGTGGCTACACAAATTAATGCCACATTTACATTTTAAAACACTGAAATATTGTGCCTTTTCGTTTAGTGGTTTATGTGAAAAGTTTTACTCTTAAACAATAGTTATCTATACTAATCTAAAGAACAATCCGCTAAAAATGCAACTCTAACTCCCACTAAAACATTGCCTAAAAAATTGGACAACTCTCCTATTAATTTTCAAATTGATTTTTTTATAGGATTTTTCAAATTGATTTATTTACTTATAAATTAGATTTTCAAAAAAAAAATAAAATTATATATATCTCCTGTTTGGATTCCTCATTTTTTAGTTCAAAAATGCCCCTACACTCCTATGTTTAAGTAGAGACAAAACTAAAGGACAATCCGGTAAAAATGCAACTCTAACTTTCACTAAAACATTGCCTAAAAAATAGGACAACTCTCCTATTAATTTTCAAATTATTTTTTTTATAGAATTTTTCAAATTGATTTATTTACTTATAAATTAGATTTTCAAAAAAAAAAATTATATATATATATATATAAAATAAAAAAACAAAGTTTTTTTTTTTCTTCTATCTATACTATTATTTAAGGGGCTTCTCCTGTTTGGATTCCTCATTTTGTAGTTCAAAAATGCCCCTACACTCTTATGTTTAAGTAGAGACAAAACTAAAGGACAATCCGGTAAAAATGTAACTCTAACTCTCACTAAAACATTGCCTAAAAAATAGGACAACTCTCCAATTAATTTTCAAATAGATTTTTTTTATAGGATTTTTCAAATTGATTTATTTACTTATAAATTATATTTTCAAAAAAAAAAAAATTTATATATATATAAAATAAAAAAACACAGTTTTTTTTTCTACAAAATAGGACCACTAAAAAAAAAAGTCTCATCACATGCGCGAAACGCTTGTGATGAGACTAATAGAAATTAAATAAAAAGAAAAACACTTCTTTAAAATCGTGACAAATCAACAAATAAACCTTTTTTATTTTTGGAAAGACAACCAACAAATAACCCAAATAAAATATTTTATATTTTTAGCCTCACTCTCACACACATTCACCAAAATTTTACTCCCTATTAAAAAAAAAAACACACACACCGTTTCAGTGGGTAAGTTCTCTTTTAACTGTCTAGGTCCGTTGCTGAAACTGAAAACTGAAAATACTGTATCAAAATAATTTTTAAATGTATGAATAGTGCTGTGGGATCCATTTTTAATATTTTTTTTAATAAAGTGACTGTGGGTCCTATGAACAGTACTGCTACCGTGTATGAACAATACTGCTATAGTGAAAATTGTCCCCTGCCTTTCAGCAAAACACGTGAAATGAAAAAAAAGAAAAAGAAAAAAGAAAAAAGGAACACAGATGCAGGTAAACGCAGACGCAACTTTCAGCGCAATCCAAACGGCACCTATATTCTCAACTTCACTTCAATTTTGCCTCTGCCCATTTTTCCTCTGCGAGAAGAAACTCTGTGAAGTGAGATAGGACAAAGGATTGTCTCCACTAGCCTGCCGCTGTCACATGGCGGAACCGCTGCTGGTGAAATTGTCTTCATTTGTTTTTCCCTTTTAATCCACCGTCAAGCATAGAACCTCTACCCTCTACCGCTCTCTCAAATGCAGACCCAAGTTACTTCGCAGAAAGCTTGCGAGGGCATGATCATGGGTACCAACGTTTTCAATCTCCGACCCGGCCTCCATATCAGACCATTCTCTCTCGGTTTTTCTCAGGTTTTCCTTTATTGGTGATTTTTATTGGCTTTACTTTTTGTATGCAATTTTGTTAATCAAATGGTTTGATAAAATCGTATGTCTTTATAGTGGGTTTGTGTAATTGTATTTGAAATTGTAATTTTAAGATGGATTTGCTTGATTTTGATTGCTTGAATTTATTTGTTAAAAAGAATTTTCCACAATGATACTCTTTGGGGGTTAGTTTTATTACTTTTCTTTAAACTAAGTGATTTTTGAAATTTTTTTTTTTGATAACCAGCTCTGTCAGATACTTTCATTAACTAGAAATAAAATTATATTGAGCTACATCCAATTGAACCTGATCTGCTATACTGGGAGGAGTATCCTCAACCCAGATATTACACATATTTAAACATTTGGCTTGCCTAGCCAGAATATGAGCTGCATTGTTGCCGCTCCTACGGGTATGATTGACATCCCATGCATTGAACTTTCTTAAGTCCACCAAAATTCCTTCGACCACTTTCCTTATAGAATTCGGCATTACACACTGTTTCCCGAAAGAGTTTGTCACCAACTGAGCATCGCTTTCAATAATGATATCTTTTAGGCCAAGGTCCCAAGCAAAGGCCACACCTTCCTCCACAGCCTTTGCCTCCGCTTCCAGACCACCCAAAGGCAGCTCAAACTTCTTACTTAGAGCCCCCATTAATTCACCTCTTTCATTTCTGATGACCACCCCAACTCCACAGCTCTCTATGTCTTCAAATGTAGCCCCATCGATATTTACTTTGTACCAACCCGCCTTTGGTGGCTTCCACGTTATCACCTGAGGAACATTGTAGTTTTCAGTGGGCTGGTTTGCTGCTTGGAATTCCTTTAAATACTCAGTCGCCTCCTTTACTATCACTTCATGGCTTTTACATTGTCCCCCATGACGGACTTGGTTTCTATTATTCCATAAACCCCACACAGTAGATGCAAACAGCTCCCAGTTGACCCCTAAACACCTTTCTTTGATTTCCCACACAATGTCCAAAAAGTCTCTAGGGGGGTCTTGAAAGCAAGGAAGTTTTAACCGGGTACCACACCATACCTCCTCAGCCAATCTGCAGCTCCACAAGGCGTGCCCCGACGTCTCCTCCAAACCACACGTATCACACCTTCCATCCTTACCTACTCCCCGAGTTTTCAGACTGAGTTTTGTGGGTAGGATATTTTTACATGCCCTCCAAAGAAAGTGTTTGATCTTATTTGGACAGTTCAAGCGCCACACCATCTTCCATATTCCTCTCATTCTCGTGCTATCTGAGCTGCCCCCTTCATCCCCTCTTCCTCCACCATCTTTCAACACTTTTTGGGCCACAATGTAAGCACTTTTAACTGTGAACCTACCATTCGAGGTCCATGCCCATATGAGTGAGTCTTCGGGCAGTTTGGCGCTAATGGGAATACTCAAAATCAGATCAGCCTCATGGGGAAGAAACATGTTTTTCACTTTCCCTACATCCCAACCCCTTCTATCCTTATCACCAAAGACGACACCTTCTCCCACTCCAAGTGGGAACCAACCGGGCTTGTCACTTGGAAAGATTCCGGAGACGGGATCCATCTATCTTTCCAAATCCTAACTCCTTCCCCGTTTCCTATACACCACCTAGAGCCCCTATCAACCACCTTTTTTGCGTTCCATATACTTCTCCACGCATATGAAGGCCTTCGTCCCAACTCCGCTTCACTAGCCACACCATTCGGAAAATATTTCGCTTTAAGAACTCTATGTACTAGAGAGTTTGGATTTTTCTGCATTCTCCACCATTGTTTAGCAAGAAGAGCCATATTGAAAGCTTTTAAGTTCCTAAAACCCATCCCCCCTTCCGCCTTTGGGATGCACATCTTCTCCTAAGCGACCCAAGCCATTTTCCTTTCCTTTTCCTTTTGGCCCCACCAGAAATTTCTCATAAGGGAATTCAGCTCTTTGCACAACGTATCCGGGAGTTTGAAGCAGCTCATCGTGTATGTTGGCGTTGCTTGAGCTACCGCCTTGATAAGAATTTCCCTACCTGCATGAGAAAGGAGCTTACCCTTCCAGCTAGCTATTTTCCTCCCAACTTGGTCCTTGATTCGACTAAAAGCCTTTCTTTTCCCTCTCCCCACAAGTGGAGGCAGCCTTAAGTACTTTTCATGGTGTTGAACAACTCTTGCCCCAAACTTCTCTTGAACATACTCCCTTATCACCCTACTAGTGTTCTTACAAAAATAGAGAGATGTTTTTTCCTTATTGAGTTTTTGCCCCGAGTCCTCTTCATAGTCTTCAAGTACTTTTATGATCCTATCACAATCATCCCTCGTGGCTCTACAAAATACAATGCTATCGTCGGCAAATAACATATGGGTTATGCTTGGGGCTCTTCTACTTACTGCAATCCCCATTAAATGCCCCATCCTTTCCTCCTTTTTGAACATAGCCGATAGCCCCTCCGCACATAGTAAGAACAAGTATGGAGATATTGGGTCACCCTGTCGTAAACCCCTTGATGGAATAATTTTCCCTTTTGGCTCACCATTAATCAACACCGAGTATGAAACCGTGGTTACACACATCATTATTAGGGAAATCCACCTCTCATCAAATCCCATCTTTCTCATCATAGCTTCGAGATACACCCATTCAACTTTGTCGTATGCCTTACTCATGTCGAGCTTTATGGCCATAAGCGCTTCCTTCCCTTTCTTCCTTTGATCGATACAATGCATGGTTTCAAAAGCAACTAGCACATTATCCGTTATAAGTCTACCCTGGACAAAAGCACTTTGCGTCTCATCAATCACAGCATCCAACACCCTTTTAAGTCTATTAGCTAGGACCTTTGAGATTAGTTTATACACCACATTGCATAAACTTATTGGCCTAAACTCTGTGATCTTTTGAGGAGATTTCACCTTTGGGATGAGGCAAATATATGTGTCATTCAGTCTACACGGCAGCTTGCCTGAATTAAGAGCGGAAAGAACACAATTGACCACTTCGGGCCCAACAATATTCCAATAGTGTTTAAAGAAGATTGGTGATATACCATCCGGTCTGGGAGCTTTTGTTGGGTGCATTTGCTTTAGAGCAAACCGGACTTCCTCAGCCTTGAACTTTGCAAGCAAATCTTTATTCATATCTGGAGAAACCCGGGTAGTGATTGCGCTCAAGCTAGCTTCGAAGTTGGTTGGCTGGTCGGACTTGAAGATGGTCTTAAAGTATTCCACAATGGTTTGCTTTATCTCTTCTTTACCCTCCTGCCAAACTCCCTTCGGATTTTCCAGCCCCACAATCCAGTTTGTCCTTCGCTTTTGACTTGCAGTGGCGTGGAAAAACTTTGTATTTTTATCTCCCCCTTTTAGCCACAGTACTCTTGACCTTTAATTCCACATCATTTCTTCTCTAATCTGAATCTCATTAATCTCACATTTTACCCTCTTAATTTCCTCTGTTTTCCCATGTAAACTGTCCCATAACTCCAGCTGCTGAAGCTTTTTTTTTTTTTTTTGGTTTCAACACCTTATTGACATTACCGAACTCAGCCCAATTCCATTTCAGAAGTTGTTCCTAGCATCTTTTAAGTCTCCCCATTATGCCATCCCCCAACTCCATCCGCCCCGGATTCCATGCCCCTTCTATTATTTCTCTACATCTTTCATCCCTTGTCCACATTGCTTAAAAAAAGAAGCGTTTCTTCCCCTGTTTTTTGGGCTGCTTTCTTGAGAGAGAGAGCATTAACAAACAATGATCCAATATGGACATCGCTACATGCCTTACTCTCGCCTCCGGAAATAACCTCATCCACTCCTCATTCATAACCATTCTATCCAGCTTGACCTTAGTACGCTGTTCACCCCCCCTCCCATTGCACCATGTGAATTTCTGTCTTATGAAACCTAAGTCAACTAGTTCACAACGGTTCAGACAATCTCTAAATTCCGCCATCTGATTTGCATCCCTATCCAGCCACCCTATTTTCTCATTAGACCAAATAAGTTCATTGAAATCCCCAAACACTATCCATGGCATAGTATTCTGATTTTTAAGGAAATCAAGCAATTGCCAAGAGATGAAACGTTTACCTGCATCGGGATGCCCATAGAAATCCGTAGCTCTCCATGGAGTTGGTGCCGATCCCTCATGGATTTCCACATCAATGTGGGAGTTTGAACAACTTCTCAGCCTAATATCTGACCCTTCCTTCCACATCATGGCTAGCCCTCCGCTTCTTCCGTCACTCGGAATCGTGATTCCCTGCGTGTACTTCACTTTATTTCTAATCCCTTTCATTTTACTCTCCCCTGTCTTTGTTTCTATTAAGAAGACCAGCAGCGGGTCTTTTGCTCTCACCTCATCGGCAAGAATCCTACCTGCCAAGGCCGACCCCATGCCTCGGCAGTTCCAGGCCAAGATCGTCATGAGGCTCGGCGGTGCTGTCTCGCAGCAACCGCCTCTCCGCCATCCATTTTCTTTCCCTCCTTTGAGCTACTTCCAATTTTTTTATCATTGTTTCTATCTTCTTTTCTGCGTTTGGTGTCTATCACATTTGGGTCTAACAAACATAATGGAGTTGGGCCCTCCCTTTTCAAGCAATTAGGCCCTTTTTCCTCACCTTTTAAATCCTTTTTAACCTCTCGGGCCAGACGTTTCCAATATCTGCTATTAAGGCTCAATTTCTCCCCACTCCATCCCTTTTCATCATCATATATCATAGCTATAGGGCTCAGATTGATCTCCAGCCCGTGTGGACTTTCTAGTCCGTTTGAAGGCCCAAAAACTGGAGCCATATTTTCATCCAGCATTGTCTTTTTCCTCTGGTCAACATCTTTTTCCCACGTCATGCTCTCTGTCTCCAATATCTGGGATTTCTCATGATCCGCTGCCACCCTTACCCGGATTGACTTCTTTTCCACTTTCTTTTCAGACTTCTCATCACACCTTCCTTTTTCGTGTAACAGGTCTTGCTGGAATTTGGTTTGGTTTGATGCTTCCCCTGTCAAGACCAGTCTCTTCTCTTCTTTTCCTTTAGCCATCCCGTTGCCCCATCCTTTTTCGTGTAAGACATCTGACACCTTTACACCTTCCCCATCTTTTCCTTTGTTCTGTGTCAGTGGGTTCACTGCCACGCCTGGCTGACTCGAAGCATGCACCCCACCAACCCCCATTGAGATCTCATCCAGCCTGGATATTACCTTTCTTTTTTCCGTTTCAGCTCCGGTGTTCCACCGGTGTGTGTCTGCGTCCATTCCTCTTCCCGTGCCCATTTTATTTTGGTCTTGCGCAACTCTTCTCATGATGTCGCCTCTCAACCAAGCTCCGTACTGTAGCACCTCCCCATCTGTTCCATGATTTCCTACACCGTTTTCTGGGCAATCCCTTAATGCGTGGTTCAGCAGTCCGCACCGATAGCAGAAATTCGGCAAGCGTTCATACTTAAAGTTGACCCATCTGCACTCCCCCCCCCTCCACAGTGATCTTTTTTCCCCTAACCAATCTCTTAGTCACATCTACACACACCTTCACCCTCAGGCACGTTTCCCATTGAACACCTGACTCCTGAACATCAATCTCCAACACCTCCCCCAACTTGCCACCAATTGCTTGTCCTATCTCCTTCGTCCTACAGTTCAAGGGAAGGTTAAAGATTTGGACCCAAAAGGGTGCCCACTTAATCTCAACCTCTCTCGGAGTAAGTTTTCCGTCGAACTCTTGGAGAAGGACCAGCTGCTTTTCATAACTCTAGGGACACATATCCAACACTTTTTTCTTGTCCCTACCATCCCCAAATTCCACCAGGAATAGATCCTCATCCACCTCAGATATCTGCACATTCTTGTTTGGCTTCCAAAGCATTCTCATATTTTTTCCAAGTGCTTCGATGCTAATGCTTTTGTGGGCTAGGATTTTCATTAACACACAATTCTTTCCTATCTCCCTAGCTGTCCGGTACAGTTGGAGTCTATTTCAATTCCTTCATCCTCTTCCTCCGTAAAAGACAATTTACCCCAGAGTCTTTCCAGTTCCTCCGCCATCCTATGCTGCTACTTGAGAAAAGATAAACTATTCTAAAACACTAGAGGATTCCTCTCAAAGGGAGAGGACCACCACACACCCTCACTCATGGGGGTACACAACCTCTTGCAAGTGGCTGCAAGACTTCAACTGCATCTACATGCACCAAGGCACGAGAGCACAAGTCTGCTATCTAAGAACCCCTTTGAAAGCTTTGATTGTGAGTGAAAAAGTTAAAAATATTATTCTAGTGATTTTTGAATTTTGGTAGAATTTCATGGTGAGGTTGTGTTTCAAATTGTAATTTTCAATTTGGCTTGCTTGATTTTGATTGCTCAAACTTCTTTCTTCTCTACGTTCCGATCTTTGTACTTTATTTCTTGCAACAACAATTTTTACATCTTATAAACAAATATTTTGGCATTAAATATGATTTAGGTTTGGTTGTTATGGACTGCATAGTTTTGATTTAGGTATCTAGCCTAGATTTTGTTTTGATAAAGGTTTATGTGTTGTGGCCTAATAGAGAAGAATCGGTTATGAGGAGATGTAAGGAATATGGAGATTGTGGCTCATGTTGATCCTAGAAAGACATCTTTGGTTGTTTCTATTTTAAACAAGCAAAGGTAATAATTCCTTAATTATTTTCCTCTGCATAATTTGCCACATTGATTGGTTACACTGAAATTTTTCTAAGAAAATTGATTTCCATCTAGACTAGAAGGTGGCAATCAATCATAGGGTTTCAATGTATAACACTAGTGTCCAACTACAAGTTGTCTCTGTTACTCTTTGTTCACTATTGTGAACCTTGTGAATTTTTCCTGTTATTCCTTTTTTAATAATATTTTCTTTCTTACCTATCAAAGAAAAAAAAAAAATGGTCTCTGTTACCCCCAAACTGAAAACCTAATAAAGATCCACGATACATAGGAAAATCTTACGATTCAATTGCTTCCTTTTCTACCAGATTGCTTGCTATTAGGTTTGTTTCTTCTCCTCCTCCTCTTTTCTCTGAATTTATTTATTTATTTAGTTTTGTTTTACCACTGATTTCAAGATCAGGTATTAAGTTTAAGGATCTCTTGCTTCTATTTTTTTTTTTCCTTTTTGATTGATTTCACAGTCCCAAAAAACTTCCCACAAAATCCCCCAAGCAAAAGCCAAGGGCTGTCTTTTTCAAGTGGGTATGTATTTCTTATTCAAATATCAATTGTGGGAATTATTGTTGGTTGAAGATTGGTAGTAAGCATTGGTTTCTAGGATCATTTATGAGAAACCCAAATAGATTTTTTGTTGGGTTTTGTTTGATTCGTGTTAAGGAATTCTTTTAGTTTCTCTATTAATCCTTTGGGATATCATATAAACTTCAATTTATTATTATTATTTTTTTGGCTTATGAATATTGATACAGGAAAAAACTGCCAATTAATGAGGAAAAACAAGGCAAATGTGATGTAGTAAGAAAATGTGGGTGTGGTCGTAAGAAAATGTTTGCTCTACTCTTTGCCCTCTTCTACTACACTCAAATATCTAACCCAAGTATAGTTTTTTTGTTATCTTTTTTATTACCTGATTTGTTTTTAAAAAAAATTTCCAGTAGTAGTTTAGGTGGTTTGATGTTGGTTCCTTAAAATTTTACTTTATGTATCAATATGTTTTGATTTGTGAATTCCATTATTCTAAATATGTCTTAGATACTGGAAATTATGGTTCCCTTTATTTTCAACACCGGTAGATTAACCAAGCTCTATTTCTTGGTTATATCTACTAGGTGTTCGACAAAATGCCTCTAAGAGCAGCTGGTATTACTTAGCATTTTTGCATCTACATAACTTTAAAGCCTGTACATGTGTTGGGATAATAGTACAGATGAACTGTCATAAACTATCTGATGATTTCCCTCTAAGTTCTATATTTATGTTTAATATCTTAGACGTTGTTACATTTTGCTTTATGCAGATTGGGGATGTGCTGACTTGGGTTTGAATACTGAAAAGTTAATTGTTTGGACTATTTGATGTGCTTATTCCCACTACTTTTAATTTAGGTTAGGAGAAAAAAATGGCCGTTTGGTCTGGTGCTGACTCCAGGTCTACCCTAGGTGCTGACTCCTAGTGGTTTCTCTGCTTGGTGTTGACTCCAAGCAAGGCCTAGGTGCTAACTCCTAGGTCATATCCCTTTATTTTTCTGTTGTTTAGTTTTATTTTGGTTGTCCTGTGTCAATTTTGATATTAGAGCAAACACTGATCTGTTTGAAGCATCATTGCGGTCAATTTAGAACCAAAAAAAAAAAAAAAAACTGTTGAACCACCGTCACAACCCATTAGAAATCCCAATCACCATTGCTTCTTACCACCACTAGAAGACCCCACAAAAAAAAAATCCTGCTGGCACCACCACCATATCGCCACCATTGACAATTTGACACAAACATCCCAGTCACTCCAAGACCCCAACCTCATTGCCACAGATCCTAAGCCCATACTCAAATCACCAAACCAGTTGCAACCATGAACACAGAGAAGTTCTATCACTGCTGACCCTGGTTCATCAATTTTTGGTCTTCCTCGCGCCGGAGATCCACCTCCATTGGTTCTTGCTTGCCGCTGTGACTATCGCTATACACACTTGCAAGCCCTAGTTGCAGCGACTCACCGCCAGCAGCTTCAATCCTCTCCATCACCTCTATTCTACTCTGCCATGATTTCAGTTTTGCCCATTGTCACGCTGCCGCAATCTCATCAGTCTCCATCGATCTGATCTCATGAGGTAACCCATTAGCCTTGTCTAAACTCATTCTTTTTTATAAAAAAAAAAAAAAAATCAAGTTGGCCCGACCCACCTTTTATAACCCAGACCATTTCCAAATCAAAAGCCATTAAACTACCCAGTCAAAACAACAAATTCCTTGTACACAGTCATTCAAGCCCTTGCTCGACCCATTTGTTAACAAGCCCAAAGCCCATATTTTATAACACCAGTTTTCTTTTAAAAAAGAAGAAGAAGAATGACCCAGCCCACGAAATCCAAACCTGTCAACCAGCCCAATCCCAGCAACTATTTGAGAGAATAGTCTTAGAAGCCTATTCCAATGATCTGTCCAGAGAACATCACAACAACCCAGGTTATTGTTCCAACTTCCAACTATTTGTTAAAGCACTATTTTAGAGAATTATGGTAATATCCGAAGCACTTTATTTTGATGGTTGTAAAACTAATCCACGGGATTTTGTCAACTGGATGAATGGGATGGAGCAATTCTTTGAGCAAGCAAATTTTGCAGATAACAAAAAGGTTAGGTATGCAAAGTTGAAGTTAAGAGGTGGAGCAGAAATGTATTGGAAGAATCTTGAATATTTCCGCTATCTAAGTTATGAACTTGCCATTAGTGTGTGGGAAGATATGAAAGAAAAGTTTTGTGATGAGTATTTGTCACCATACTTTCGAGCTAAGTATGTACCCCAATCTTAGTGTGGTACTTTTCAAGTTGAAGCAAATACGATGAATCCTCATCCCATTTCATGTCCTCAGCGCACTTTTGAACAATCTATCAAGGAATAATCTACCAAGGAATTAAAGGAATTATCTGCAAAGCTTATGAAAGATGTTCAAGATAGGATTGCGCAGATGAAATAAATGAAGACTCAAACCGATTCAATTGGGAAACCAAAGATAATTGATCACAATGAACTTATTGCTACCCCTATAGAAGACAACATTGATGATGATATCTTGGTCATGGAGAATCTTTAGCAACACCAAAGCCTAATGTTGATACAGACGTACATGCCTCGACAAGTGTTGCTTTAACATGCGTGCAAGGAAATGAATCTATTGAAGAGCAACAAGGTGAAGAGATGGTTTCTAAAGAGAGTATTATGTTAGAGGGTGCACTTGATGTGATATTGGAAGCTAATGAATCTACTTTTGATCAGCCTTCCATGGTGCATGAAGACAAACAATTTGCTAAAGTGGAGAAAGTGGATAACATAGTGCTTCCAATGGTTCAAGATAAGACTATGTTGATTCCACACGTTGATTTTGTTATTTCAGAAGAGTTTGATATGGTGGAATTCAAGGTTTTTCTTTTCTCTATGCTCCCTAGGGTGATTCTAGACTTGAAGCAAGTGTTACTTGTCAGCATCCTAATCCTTCAACGCTTTAGAACTCGAGGTCGAGTTTTCTCCAACTAGAGGAGAATGATGCGGGAGACGCAAGAAGATTATTATTTAGTATTATTTGTGTTTGCAAGTCAATTGTATTTTTATATTTCAGGTCCTATTAGTTTATTGGGCTATTAGTATTTTAATTTGGAAGCAAGGTTATTTCTGAAATAAGACAATTAGGGTTTCCTAGCCAATTAGAACTAGGGTTTAGCAATCCTTTATAAGCAACCTATTGTACTCTTTGAGGAGATAGTTGACATTTTGATGAATGAAAAAAAAGGCCATTTGGTCTTTCTTTGATCTAGTGCTAACTCCAGGTCTACCCTAGGTGCTAACTCCTAGTGGTTTCCCTGCTTGGCGCTTACTCCAAGCAAGGCCTAGGTGTTGACTCCTAGGTCATATCCCTTTATTTTTCCGTTGTTTAGTTTTATTCTGGTTGCCCTGCTTCATTAACCCTTTTTCTTCTCTATTTTTTTTTTTGGGTGTTGAAGTCAAGGAAACACTTATAGAAAATCCAATTCTACAAGTTTTGTAAGACAATATTGTGGATGTGGAAGGGTTTCGTAGTGGAGATAGTATTGATTTAATGGTTTATTTTTGTTTGTGTGTTTTTGAAAGGCCTAAGAGTCGGCCTGGTGATTAATTTATTTGGCTGAAAAATTAATTTATATTGATGTAGATTGTGGTTTCAGAATTTTCAGTGATATATATGGGCTGTTTGTTGCAGATAGTTTTGTTTATGGGGTTCAATAAAAATTTTAGGTACAATTGATTTGATGCTAAATAGTTATTGGGTTTTGTTTTAGAAAATCTTTAGATTTTTTTAGTTATTTTGATTTGACTTTTTTTTTTCCTTCTTTGGGCTGATGCTGATTACTATCTTGATTTAATTGAAGTAGTCTTGAAACACACATATTTTACTCAGCAAGGTGTTATACTAATAGCATATATTATTGATAAAGCACTGGAGCTTGCAGCACGATCTAGAGATAGTAATGGTCAATGGGTTAACACTGTGGGTAACTGCCAATACTCCCACTTGGACCTTTAAGGGAGCCTTTGAGTTGATTGCACTGAAACAGGTAGATGTTGCTGTCAGCGATAATGCAGATCTGGTATGAAACATGACTGACCTTTTTCAGTTTCCCTTTTTAAGTAATTTTGCTTCAATGGACATTGCTCATTTTGATCAGCATGTATTTAGCTACTTGAATTCTATCAGATGCAAACTTACATTTAGAACATAATTGGTATGCTGTTGAAATAATTGAGGTTAAAGTTTAATCTTGGGTTTAAGACAGTGTCATATCTATGCAGATAATCTTTTACTCTAATTTTTTCCCCTAATAATAAAGCAACATTTTTGCAGTTTTGCATGTGTAAATTTTAGGTTATTTATGATGGATAAGATTTAAAATTGTAGTGGTCATTGATCTGAGCATTTGTTTGATATGAGTAGGAGGTTTAAAGTTTTAGAACTTTTACCCTAGTCTTTTCATAATTTTGCTTGGAGTCAAAGTGGTATGCGGTTACTTTTGAGAATATTATTTCCTTGGGAATTTCTAGATATTGATGTGAAAGCAATTTTAGTAGTTGTCTGTATTTAATGCTGCTTTTATTTGCTTATATCCCACTTTGAACACCTTTTTTTTTTTTTTAATTATTAGTTTATTGCATACCTTGTGTTGGTTTTAAAACTAACGCTTGACAGTTAGTTTTATGTCATTAGTGTGTTGCCTAAGCTTTTCATTATAGATGTGTCTATTTCTACTAATAGTTTCTAATGGATAGTAGAGTATGCTTGGATTAGCAACCTATATACTTCTCTTTATATTGTTGTAATCGGTGACATTAAGTAACAACCATATCTTAACATCAATTATATACTATTTTGTTCTACCAAATAAAATTACTAATTTGAGTTGTCTGTCTTTGTCATAGGGGTTAGTCTATTGATTGGCTTTCATTATGTCACTATTGAAACCAAACTAAAGGTCATACATTTTTCCTGGTATTTTTTTTTAATTTAAAATTTTGTGCATTAAATATTGTTAGAATATTATAAATTTTCTTTAACAAATATGATCTAGGTTTGGGTATTTTCTTGGGATAGATTATGATTTAGGAATTTGGATTAGATAAAGGTATAAAGGTTAGATTTGATTATATTTTAGATATTTATTTGTGTTAGATTTTGTTTGGTTGACTAAACCATGTGACTAGCTTCAAAATTGTACATACCGTGTGTAATGCAACTGAGAAGGATACATATTAAGTCAACTTTACATACATACTAAACAAATAGTAGTTATGTAAATAAACATTACCCTTATGAACTGTAAGTGCAATAGAGATATTTACCATTGCAATAAACATTACCATTATTTGTGTTGCCTTTGATTCCATCTGGAATTCACCGATATTTTGTAGATAAGCTTTGGCTTTGCTGAAAATTTGTTCATCTAATAAAATGGTCCAACTTGATAATGATCTTTTGTACTAATTTCTTAAATAAGTGATTGTGTCTAATGTTTAACCAAATTATTTGACCCATGGAAGATTGGGGCTATATCTAATCTCTATGTTGGTGTTTCAGCTCTACATGAAGCTGCAAGCAAGTTCATTTTATAGATACCATATCATATGCCAAGGCTTTGCATCTTCAAGGGATTGTTTTTTCCTGTTGGATCTAAATGCAAAAAATGTATTATTGTTTAGTTATATTTCTTTTCCACTTGCTGTAGGGTGCATATATTGCACATTTTTATTTGAAATTGTTGTTGCTTTCTCCGCAAAGATTTTTGTAATGTTTTGATTCAAGAAGTGGTACAAATTCAAAATATTGTTATCTTCCTTTAGCAGTTTACATACAGTTATATTTCTACTCAATTTTATTCATTTTCAAATAAATGTACTTTCAAATAAAATAATTGTATTTAAATTTTATTTACTAATCTCGTGCATAGGATGGGTAAGCAACTAGTGTGTGTGTGTGTATATATACATATATAAAATTGAAGCCTCTGGAACTCTCAAAATTTTTTACGTCACCACAATATTTAAATAAAATTATCATTTTATTTAAATAAAATTATTTTTGTTTAATCCAAACTTGACAAGGAGTGAAACTCTATCTCTCTAACAAGCACAACTTAAAATCAAACTCATCATTATCTTTTTTTAAATAAAATTGTGGGGCCTGAAAATTGGAGTCCCGGCCCACTTCACATTAAGGGCCCAAAGCCCAGGCCGAGGAGCCCTATCTTCAGGGACACACAATAAAAGCTCCTTGAAGGCCCAAGGATATGGCCGAGGACGACTCTATGCCCGACATCTCGCAAAAACGCCTGAAGAAAAGGACAGATTCAGCACAGGAGTAGCACAGGGGAAAAGGCTGCCAGCACCTTAATGTGGAGCCCATCGCCTGACAAACCCATACTCGCACCATGCTATCCAGCTCTTCCCCAACCACTCCGACGTGAGGGTTGATAAGACGAGTAACCACCCCAAATAAGGAGAAACTGACACGTATCTGAGGAACGAGAGAAAATACCAATATAAAAGGGGGAGGGATATCATCGTGGAGGGGGCGGATGCCTAAAAGGAAAAATCCTGGCAGACACTGTTACCCACGGGGAAGGATGAGATGCTACTCGGACTAAGTCCGAGGAGACGGACCTTTCAAATCCCATCCATGTAAGGTATGGCCCTTCAGGCCAACTTCACCTTCGCATGGGTTTCCATGAAAATCCGGATCAAACCACCGCCCAGCGCCCAATGGCATGCCTTTCCAAACCCTCTCTCTACAAATCATATTGTTTGGGCCCTTTACACACGAGCCCAACGCCATCCTTGGGTCGTAAAAATCGTGTCCTTACAAAAATTATTTTTGTTTAATCTAAAGCCTAAGAAAGTTTCACAATTTTTTGCGTCAACACAATATTTAAATAAAATTTTTCTTTTTAGTCCAAACTTAACAAAAAGTAAAATTCGATATCTCTAATAAGTCCAATTTAAACTCAAACTCATCATTATTATTATTTTTAAACAAAATTATTTTTGTTTAATCTAAACTTAATAAGGAGTGAAACTTTATCTTTCTAATAAGTCCAACTTATACTTAAACTCAGACGTTGATAATTTATCTCTTAATTTGCGAGGTTAATCATGAACACTATAAAAGCAATGTAAACTCCAATATATATATATATATATATTTTTTTTTTTTAAAAACCGAGTAGAGGTATGAGATCTTCTTATGTTATTTTCTTCTCCTCTACTTTGTTTAAAAAAAAAAAAAATTATTTTATGGTTTTTCATATATTTATTAAAATGTAATTTTCGTACATGAACTACCAAACTCTCTTTAGCCTTTTTTTACAAGATAAAAAAGTTTCAAATAATTGAAATTATTCTTTTGAATGTAACTCATCTTTCTCTTATATTTTTCTATTGTTTAGTCGTATATATTTTGTTTTGTTTCAATAAATCTAAGCAGTGAATCATTTGATTCTTTAATATTTTTTGGTCTTTCAGAAGTTTTAATATTTGAATTTTTGAGTTATTTTTTTGCAGTATCAGAAACTATCTGACAAATTTTTTGTAAGCTATTACACGTTTAAGTAATGACTTCTTCATCAAATTGTAACACAAATTGAAGTCATACAAGAGCAAATCATGCAATGGTGTAGTTTCTTAATCAATTTAAGATTTTATAAAATTATTTTAGTCTACTTCACAAATAGGTAGGTTCCTGTGCATAGCACGGGTTAACGACTAGTCTATAAAACCGAAGCCTTCGACTTTTTTGCTAAGCTTCACAATTTTCTACGTCAGCATTATTTTTTTTTTTTAAAAAAAACAAAAATTCTCTCTGCCTGCCTCCACTAAGAGAGAAAAACTCTTTAAAAAAAAATTTCACTTAAACTATGTGTAGATCAAAGGTGGTCCCAAGTTCTTAAATTTCACTCAAACTCTGTTTAGCCTTGCAATAAAATTGCCATTTTAAGTTTTAGGCGAAAACACCATTTTGGTCCCTATGTTTTGGGGTTAGAGTCAATTTGGTCCCTACATTTTTATAACAATCAATTTGGTCCCTATTATTTTCAACTTGCAATCAATTTGGTCCCTACCGTTAACTCACTAACGGAAAATGTCTACGTTGCACACGGCATGATAGTTGGTATACAAGATGCTGATGTGGCTACAAAATAATGTTTAAAAAATACCACCTCAGCACTAAATTGAAAAAAAAAAAATCTTAATTTCAAAATAAGAAAAAAAATGTGAAACATTGCCAGATTTTCTTGAATTTTTTTAGCAACCAAACTCAAAAATCAATCTAGCAAGCCAGATCATTGGTACAATTCTTTAGTTTTTGAGTTTGTTATCTGGGTGCAAATCTGGGTTTCTTTTATCCTTAAGCATATCATCATCATCTTCCCTGTCAACCACTTCCTTGGTTCCTTAACTTCATTCGGTGCTTCAGAGAGAAACAAGTCTGAAGTTTGAATGGGAAGCCCACACTCATTTCCAAATCTCCAACCCTCAACTCAACTCAAATATGGCATCTTAGTTCGGTACAAAGGTTAAAGATCAAAATGCAGCACAAATAAAAACCCATGGATCTACAGACCCTATGTCCGAAACCCACCACAGACCCATTTTTTAGAGCAAATCAAAATCCCATTTCAAACAACAAACCCAAATCACCAAATCCCTACAACACAAATGGAAATCTAATCTCCAAACGCATAGATAAAGCTAAAATTGAAAAAATAAAAAGAGAAGGAAAATAGAAACAACGAATAGAGAGACACACGAGACGACAACCACTGTCTATGGTGCCGCCATCATGCATCACTATCAGCGGTGGTGGTTGCAGGTCTCGACCATGGTGGCCGATTTAAGCTAGATGGGACCGAAGGAGTGAGATCGAGATGACAGAGAGAGAATCAAAGGAGTGGGACGGTGGGAGTGAGTGAGAGACTTCTGTTCTTCAATTGAAGAACAATGTCTGGGAATTTTGAGTATTTTTTGTTTATCTAAATTCATTTATTTATTTTCATTAGAAAATCATTAGGTTAGATTTTAGTTTTTGTTTTTCTAATGTGGCTTTTTAAAAAAAAAAAAAAATTATGAGGTGGCATTTTTTAAACATTATTTTTTAGCCACGTCAGCATCTTGTGTGTTAGCTGTCACACCATGTGCCACGTAGGCATTTTCCGTTAGTGAGTTAATGGTAGGGATCAAATTGATTGCAAGTTGAAAACAACATGGACCAAATTGATTGTTACAAAAATGTAGGGACCAAATTGACTGTGACCCCCAAATGTAGGGACCAAAGCAGTGTTTTTGCCTAAGTTTTAACTTCTTAAAAAAAGGTTTCTATGCCCATATCCAAATCAAAGTCTTGCCAAAATTTCCTTCTTTTTAAACTAATCTTTGATATGTGCAAATTGCAATCATAGTAGAAGTTTGTTCATACCATGAATCTCTTTTTGATGAGTACAAGGAGTTATCTTTGTGGTTACAAATATCTTAAATTCCTTAGTAGATCAAACACTTTTAGGGCATAACTCTTTATAAAGATCTTAAAATCCTTACTACTTTGACACTCTCTTTTCTTCTCTTCTACTTGAAAATGTTCCAAAAGGGAGGAGAAAAATGGAAATTAACCCTGATTTTCAAACATTATAATTAGTAGGCTACGTTTTCAAATTATATTTTTTACTAACATCTCGAGTCTTTAAGACTCCATTTTGGCCTATAAATCGAGTCTCAAAGACTTAATTTGGGTTGATCACGTCTGATATGATATTTTTTTCCACGTGGCGTCTACATGAAAATCCAGTCTCTAACACTCGATTTATAAACCAAATTTTTTTTTTTAAGTGTCAAGTCTCTCAGCCATACCCAGAAATACCAAAAAAAAGAAAAAAAAAAAATCCAAGAAACACAATCTAGCATAATCAGATCAGAGACACAACAATCACAGCACAATCAGATTAGAGAGAAAGATCTAGAGACCCAGATCAGATAGGAGGCAGTGTGGCCTGGGCAGCATGGCCTGGGTCGGTGGTTGAGCTTGCATCTCCATTTCTTCTTCTTCTTCTTCTTCTTCTTCTTCTTCTCTCTTTCTTTCTTTCTTTCTTTTTTTCTTTCTTTCTGCGTTTTTTCTTTCTGCATTTTTGCTGTTTTTGCATCTTCTGAGTATGAATGATTGTAATTATAAAATGGGTTATAAATCGAGTCTTAGAGACTTGATTTCCATGTAGACGCCACGTGGAAAAAAAATACCACATCAGACGTGATCAACCCATGTAAATCAAGTCTCAAAGACTCGATTTAGGGCCTATAAATCGAGTCTTAAAGACTCGAGATGCTAGTAAAAAATATAGTTTGAAGATGTGGCCTACTAATTATAATGTTTGAAAATGAGGTTTAATTAGCCTGAAATGCCCAAAAGAGAGAACCTCCGATCCTTCAACAGAAGAACTATGTCCCACATGACATTGTACTCAACATCTTGACTAGGCTACCAGTCAAATTACTCTTAAGATTTAGGTACATTTGCAAATCTTTCTACTCATCAATCACTGCGCCCAATTTCATCTCTTCTCACCTTAATAATACCAATAACAACAAAGATCATGGTTATCTCATATACATGCCGTGGATTACATGTCTGAGGCTAATCTGTATGGTCACTTTCGATAGAATATTTGATAGGATTTTTGATATTGGAATTCCCTTTGATTTTCCTTTTGGGCATGCCAAAATCTTTGAAAACCCTAAAGTAGCCTCTTTTGTCCGTCTTCACTAAGAGAGAAAACCCTAAGCTTCAATTTCTTTGGTACGCTTGCTCTTGCCTTTTTTTTTTTTTTTTTTTTTTGTGAATAAGTTTTTTTTTGCTTTTGTTTATCCTTTAACCATTCTCAATTGAGTCTAGTGGAGGTGATCTTGTGACTATCTGTTCTTCCAGGCCCTATGAGATTTTACATGACTTTCATTGGTGATGGAGTAGTACTTTACATTATATAGTATAACTACAAGTATTGCAGTAAGTTTGCTAACTTTTTGTGTGGTTCAAAGATTCTATATTCTTTGTTATTTTAGATTATATAACCTTAAGCTTTACATTATAGAGACGTATGTTAGGTTGTCTCACATTAGAAGTAGCTTATTGCATTTGTTGTACAAGTTTTCAATTCCTTCTGTGTGGATATTTTTTCACAGCTGTAGAGTAAGGTCTATACACTATATGTTGTCTTATGTTTTTTCTTATGGTTTCATGCTTCTTTGTTTATTAATTAAATATTATGTTGGAAGCCTATATTATTTGCACCTTCAAAGTGTTCGAAAATGTTTGAACCAAATTTTTCATCAATTAGGAAGAATTGGATAAAAAAACTTAGAAAAAGCTTTCTGTCCTTACTGAAATTGTCTCGCAATGATGACTATATATATTTTGTTTTGTTTTAATAATTTGTAGGTTCTGAATCTTTTGATTTTTAGTATTATTGCCTTTTGGAAGTTTGACCATTTGAATTTTTAGGTTCAATTTTTTGCAGTATTTGAAAATGTTTGGCAAATTTCAATAATTATAACTGTGGATTATTCTCTTGAAGTATATATATTTTTCTCTTATATTTCTCTATTTGGTAGTCATATATATTTTGTTTTGTTTCAATAATTTCTAGATAGTGCCAGTGAATTTTCTGATTTTTTTTCCTTTCGAAAGTTTTAATATCTGAATTTTTTTAGCAATATCTAAATCTGTTAGTTAGATTTTTTGCAAGCCGTTGCTTGTTCAAGCAATGGCTTATTAATCAAATTGTAACTCAAAAGGACAAGAGCAATTCATGCAATAGAATAGTTTCATAATCAATTTAAGATTTTATAAAATTATTTTAGCTTATTGTGGGGCTCGGCCCAAAATAATGGGCTAGTCTAAATTCAGGTCTGTCCGAGGAGCGTCCTGTCTGAAGAGAAACCACAGATAAAGCATTACTCAGTCCCAATATCGCCAAGGAAACCTGTCCGAGGAGTAACTCCTCCTCGGACATTACGAAGCCCAGACAAGGAACTCTCCCCAACCATTTCAGTTCATCCTCCCAACATATAAAATGAATAAAATCCAAAATATCTCATGGAAAGCTGCCACCACCACATTAATTACGCCCCAACCACCCTCTTGGCCGCATTAATGAGGAAAAGACCCCTAAACAGTACCACCTTGGCCTCTGCAACTCACAAAGGGTGTGACAAGGGCGTCTGATGGGACAAGTGCTCAAGTAGATGCTTAGATGATCAACAAGTGTAAGGTCGAGATGAGAGGAGGAGAACTATATAATGTAATGGAGTCCCTCAAAGAAAGGGGACGAAAAACTGTATTCGGAACTAAGGAAATAGAATCATCCGTTAGAGATCCACTCTGGTGTTTTTATTTTTCTGCAACAATATTGTCCATGTATCAGACTGAATAGGCTCACTGAGGCTATGTTCTTTGACCCATCCTCTACAAATATTTATTGTGGGTTGCACCTTAGGCCCAGGCCTGATCAATAGAATTTGGGCTAGGAAAATCGTGCAACTACACTTATCTATATATATATATATATATAAAACCGAAACTTTTGAAACTTCCACAATTTTCCACGTCAGCATTAATTAAATTAAAAAAAAACAATAATTAAGTTAAAAAAAAGAAGTCCAAATTTTGTTCCACAATCATTAAAATCAAACCCGATACCCACAAATCCACTCTGAATCCTCTCTCTCTCTCTATTTCTCTACCCTTCTCCCCAAAACCCAACTCTACCTACAAATCTAACTCTGAATCGTTTCTCTCTATTTCTCTACCCTTCTCCCCAAAACCCAACTCTGGAAATCAATCCCAAACGCCATCTTCTTCTCCTCTCTCTTCTCTAAAACCGATACTACTTCCCTAAAATCAAATTTAATCATCAATCTGTATCTCCAAAGCAAACCCTATACCTAAGGCAGCCAACGTGCTAGACCTATGCAGGAGTTTCCTTGGTCTCCACTCTCAACCTCTTTTCTCCATGGACGGATTCAGCCACAGAGCCGATTAGGTTAAAGAACTCCCCCTCTGTCATTCTCTTTCCTATTTGATTGATCTGTTTCTCAAGAAATTCTTCTCTACGATTTTCTCTAAAACTTATTTTTTGAGTTTTGGTTTCAGGTAATGATGATGATGCCAATTACTCAGTCCCAACGCCAAGTGAATCCTAGCAGAGGTGTGGTTGCCTTTTCGGTTGTCACCGTTGGCATCACCAGGTCTATCTCTATCTCTCTTCTTCTTCTTTTATGCTTATGTGAATGATCTGATTTATTAGAAAAGAAGAGCATTTTGTGCATATTGTTGGATTATATATTTGGGTCGTGCATGGCTTTTTTTTTTCTTTTTTTTCCTTAGGAACCAATATTGTTGCATAGTTGCTGAATTTGTGGAACATTGAGGTGCTCTTACTGACATCAGGTTTTAATAATCTTAAGGATTGCTTTTATCTGGACATAATATACCTTTTGGTATTAAAGGAAAAATGATTTGGCTAGGAATGAGATCCCTCTACTAGAATGTAGATTTGAGGGAGAATGTGGTGTGTTGACTGAGACCATGATTTATGTCCCTAATAGGAACAAGATAAGTTTTGGTATTGGAACAGTTTGGTAGTGACCCGTTAGATTGTACTAATAATACAATTTTGGTCCTTTTGTTTATCGTAAATTGTATATTGATGATAGTTACTGCCTTTTCCAAGTAGCTACTTTTTCCAATTGAAATGATGAAATTTGCATAGCTATTCATTTGATGAAATGATAGTTACTGATATGGGTTAAAATTCAGATTGAAATTGTTTTAAATGGGACAGAGGCTCAAAGTTGAGTTTCAATTATGTCTTCAATTAGGAATGGAATGGAATTGGCATCGAGACTATGATCGTGTGTGAAGGTATGCAGTCAATGGATAATTTTGATAGAGGAATTAGACACATTTTTGGACAAGTACAATACTGTCTTATTTTACACTTGCTAAAGGTATGATATAACACATATTGTTATTCTGAGCACGTTTGATGTCCTTAATTGTGTCTTCATCATCATTATTTGTTTAAAGGGTTAGTATTTGTAGTTTGAGAATTAAAGAAAGAGATTGAATCACATTTTAATTCTCTATTATTGATTGGAAAAAAAAAGTCTTTGTTTCTCCATAATGTATAAGATCCTTCTATAGTGGCGACTATTTCAAGAGATGCTTTAACTTCAAATCAATATATGTCAAATTGCCTAGCCAAAGCATCTGAGGACTATAATTATGAAAAACAATAACTCAGCCCTCAAAAAATGTTTGAATTTTGGTAGTGTTTAAATTTTCAATGTAGATTTAACAATGTTTCTTTCTCATTGTAATTTGTGATTTATGTCAATGATAATTTTAGGGTCCTCCAACTCATGAAAGTATGCAAGATTTATGTTTCTTTCTCATTGTGTTTCTTCCAACCCAGATGGATACAAGAAGAGAGAAGTTTTGACGCTAAGGTTGATAGTCATAAGTTGAGAGATTCCTAATCCAATTAAGTTTCCAATATATATTCTCTTCGGATTTGCTGATTTTTCATACTCTACATTGTTTTTGGGCAATACTGGTAACTGGTAAGTTCAAAATGCTCATTTTCTTTTTTAGTAGCTTTAATCTTGTGCTTTCTCTATCATATTTCTCTTCTGTTGTTGACCATTCAGCGAGGCCATTTATAAGTGAAATGCACCTTTTGTGTGTTCTTGCATTGCCAACACTATGTTAGTACTATTTTTTTTTAGTGTATTACATCAATGTTGGTGTGTATCATATTTCTATGTTTCTTATTTTACTCATTGATTGTTTAGTGAAATATGATACTGAAACATTTAGCATGTGTGTGAATTTAATTAGTAATGTATATATGAAAGGTTGATTGTGTAATTTTCTTTTAGTGTTATTAATGTGTGGTTGATGCATTGCTGTCTATATTAAAGGTTTTAATTCTACATTGTTTTGGTTTGTGACTTTTAATATCTCCCCCAAACTATTTCTCCCCCAAATTCCGATACTTCCTACCCATGTACCTCTACATTAGTATGTTGGCAAGTACAGAACACTATATTATAAATAGTGTTTAATTTTTTAGAGATTATTTGTTACAATCGCAATTCATGGCCTAAAATTTGTATTGTTTGGTATGTGATTTTACTTTTTGGCTTTGGCTTTAGAATTTTTTATTTTTTTTTAATTTTTTTATGTCAAGTTCTATAAAAGGAACACTGTGATTTGTTCCTATGATTTAATTTGTACTTTGTATTGGTTGGTATGTGATTTTACTAATAGGTTTTGGCTTTGGGATTTTTGTTTCTAACATGCATTTGAATCTAAATAAATCAGGTTTCGTATGTCAAGTGCTATAAAAGGAGTAATGTGGGTTTGAAGGTTTTGTCTTGGTTATCTTTGTGTTTTGTTCTCTATGTGTAAAATTTGGTCTATGGATCCAATTTGTTAGAAGGATTTCTTCTTCAAAACATTATTTTTCTGCACTATTTTTCTACATAAAATTTGCACTATCTTACATCTAAAATCTGCATTCTTTTTTTACAACCAAAATCAACCAAAATTTGCACTGCACTGTTTCATAAAAATCTGCACTGTACTATTTCATAAAATCTGCATTGTTTTGAATAACTTTCTGCATTGTTTTTAAATAACTTTTTGTATTGAGTACTTTTTAGCACCTATGATATAACCAATTTTCTGTTTTGTATGTCAAGTTCTATAAAAAGAGCAATGTGGGTTTGAGGGTTTTGTCTTACTTATCTTTGTATTTGTTCTGTATGTAGAACATATTGAGTGTGTGTGTATTGGGAAAACATCAGTACTGCCTTGGATGATCTTAATTTGAATTCCTTTGACATTGTTTTCTTTATATTCAGAATCAATAATGATTAGATTACTAGGACTCTCCTCTATGTGTTGGACTGAACTTTTTACTTTAGCCCACAAATTTAGTAGCAACCCTCAATTGTACTTGGTATGAAGGGAGGTATTACCTATGTGATTGATAGGAAGTGTTTAGCTATTCCTAACTGTGACTTGGATGATTTTTATGTTCTGAATGCTTTTGTTGTACTTTTTTCTTTGCATTTGTAGTTCTTTTTCAGTTGCAGTTGGTTTATTTAATCTGTTTTATTCTATTAATGTTTCCTGAATGATGGCTAAAAATTGGATTTTATTGTTTTTAGATAAGTATTTGGCATTTTGTTATCTGGGTTATTTGGAATTGTGGATCTTTATCTGTGTAAGACTCTTAATACGATAGCACGATGAGAAAAGCCAGGTATTTACCAGTCCTCTCCTTTATTCTATATTGTTTCTTGCGTATTTATTGGTAATATGTTTCTAGAAAGAATTTGAAATTGGAATGTGATTGCATATTTAAGTTTCTTTGTTATCTCAAACTTGGTTTTATGTTTGGTTTAATTGTTTAGTTTAAATTACTATAATCTCAAATATGGATGGGAATTCTACATGATAAAATGACAGAAGTACGTATTATTTTTAAAATAGCAAATTTACAAATTTGATATTTCACTTCTATATGTTGTAATAGATTTCTCAACCTATTCTATTGACAGGTTTACATCAGTGGTATTTCAAATGAATGTGACAACAACTTATCAAGTGAACAAGATGGTGATTCTACAAAGTTTCAAAAAGTTTATGTTGAAAGCAATGTACAACTTATACGAGCATTTGTAATCAAGGAAAATAAAAGGAGTTATTTAGTGACTACTGTGAAGCAACAAAGGAAGAAAATACAAATAATACTTTAAAGTTGTCTTTCAATTTATTTCAAATATTAATTAAGTAGTTCTTTAAATTTGTGTTTTATATATTTATTGGATAATTGAGGATGTTAAGGATTGGAATATTAATTTTAATTTTAATTTAAGTTTGATTTATATTTTTCATTATGTAATTTAATGTTTCATATCAAGGATAGAAAATTTTGAGGCTGGAATCTTAATATACAATCAAAGAGGAAGAGACAAATAATTGTTAACATCTATATACACAATAGCTTTCCCGTGCATCGCACGGGTTAGCGACTAGTTATAAATAAGTAGGTTCTCGTGCGTTGCATGGGTTTCCAACTAGTTGTATTATATATTGCAGGTTAATTTTAATTTAACAGTTTTATTATAATCATGATAGAATAACCGTCTTTTTTGGATTGTGCAATTGCAAACTGCAAGCCTATTGATATGCTCCCTTATGGCTACTATGTAACTTTTTAAATTTTATTCATTTATTCTGAAACCGGCAAATGTTTAACTTAAAAAAAACACCTAAACAACATTAGCAAATAAATTTGAACAACAATATAGTAAATTTGAACATTTTTTTTGGAAAACTAATGAAGCTATCCACACAAAACATACACATATAATTGTTGGCGTATTAATTTTCAAAAAGTACTTGATAGTAAATTAAGTAGCTGAAAAAGTCCTATAAAAAATGTAGCTAAAAAAGTCCTATAAAAGAAAGTAGCTAAAAAAGATGGAAGTGATTTCATCACAAGTTCTAGACTATACCATTTTGTGTAGTAATATAAATTATCTTCTTTCTCTTTTTCTATTTTTTTTTTTTTTTGTTGGCAATAATTTTACATTATCTTTATATATTAAAAGAAAATAGAAAGTTAGTTATTACTTTTTTGACTTTCAATTAAGAGGATTCAAAAAGTTAGTTCTTACTTTTTATTTATTTATTTTTAAATTTTTCAGAAATATCCTTAATTAACTTATCATTATTCCTTAAATATAAGAAATGATGTTAAAACTGTAAATTGACAAAAGTTAAAAACAACATTTAGATCCCACAAACTCCAAATCCATAAATATTCATTCAGTTTCTTCTTCTTCATTCTTTCATCCTATTTCTAACTGACACTATTTTTTTTCATACTCACTGTTTCATATATTGTATTCTTCACAATGGTTAGACATTTTCCTGTCAAAATTGGTAAGCCTTTGAACATGATTTATATAGGTCTTTCTCAATTTAATTATATTGTGTATCGTACTTTTTCAACTACATATATTGTGAATTGAAAACTCTATAACTTTTTGTGATGCGTGAACTATATTAAAGGTGTAATAGAAAATTTGGTTATGAATGGAAAATTATGACATTAAACAAAAAAAAGGAGCCTCATTGTATGCGCGAAGCGCATGTGATGAGGCTAGTACGTATTATATTCATACAAGAAAAAATAATAGTGTAAAGAAATCTTAAAGAAGTCAATCCTACATCAATGGAAAAAACACTAGCGCATTGCTCCATATAGTCTAGGGTTTTAGCGACCATCAATTTCAGAAATTGATACTTCATTTATAGAAGTTAACATGTCTCTATTATTGTTAGTACTTGTCGAAATAAATGCTGGTTGTTTTGGAGAAGGAAGAGGTGTGTCATTACCCAACATGAAAACAATTGTTAACATGGTTGGCCGATCTCTTGCATGTTCTTGCACGCATAAAAGCCCAATTTGAATGCATCTCAAAACTTCATTAGCAGGGTATGTCTCACCTAGTGATGCATCCACAATTTCCATGGCTTTTCCTTCTCCCCATAGGTCCCAAACTTGCGAACAACATATTCATCATATTAGGCTAAATAATATAAGTCTAATTTTGTAGTCATTGTCTGCACATGTACTTACATGTTCAATCAAATATGGGGAGAGACCATCATGGTAACAAGTACCATTCTTTTTACCAACAATTATCTCTAATAGTAACACTCCGAAGCTATATACATCAGACTTTATTGAAAATACTCCTTGCATTGCATACTCTGGTGACATATAGCCACTGTCGGAGAACAATGAAAAGGAAACCCATTAAGCCTTGCACATTATTTAAAGGAAAAAAAAAAGAAAAAAAAAAATCAAAGATGGCCCTTGGGGCACTAACAAAGCATATAATATTAGAAGTAACACAAGATGAAAAATGGCGTAAAGATATCTCATGATGGTATTTTGCAATTGCAGTTTGGGAAATTTGGAAGTTAACAAGGATCAAGGAGATGGTGTTAGTGTCTGTTTGGAAACAATTTATTTAGCTGAAACTGAAAACTTTTTGCTAAAAGTATTGTAGATAAAGTTAAAAGGTATTTGAAATAGTACAGTGAGACTCATGAATAGTATCAAAAAGTGTAATGAGACCCATGAATAGTAACAAAAATAAATTGAATAGTAAAAAAAAGCTGACTTTTTAAGCATTGCCAAACACACACTTAATCTGCAATCGAAGTTAAAGAGAAAAATTAGCAAGCCAATATATCTAAAAGATAATGTCCCTTCTTTCTAAAAAAAAAAAAAAAAAAAAAAAAAAAAAAAAAAAAACAGAAGATAATGTCCCTTGTTTAAGGCTAATTTGTTAATCAAGTACGTATTTAGTGGAGGAGTTATTGGTGTTAATTTGTTGTGAAATGTTGTGAACATAGTATTTTTCTTCAATTTTAGTACATTCTATGGTAATTCTCAGAGAAATCTGTGGCGAATTGGGGTCCAGCGAAAATTAAAAAGACAATGTCTATCTTTAGTGGCAGCTAAAATGTTAAAAATTTGGAAAGCAACAGTTCTCTTGATTTCCTTAATACTTCTTTCTCTTATTAGCATTTTAATTGACTTAGGAATCTTATTTGAATTTGAATTCTTAACTAAGATTAGATTGATTTCCTTTCCATGTTTATTTTTATCATTATTATCATTCTTATGCTCCAAGATTGCAGTAGGTGGACTTTTATTATAAAATGGTGTGCACTCATTCGCATTAGTTCATCCAAAGTTCCTTACCTTATGCACGAATTATTGAATAAGCCATCTTCCTATCAAGGTTAAGGAGTCAACTGAGCATCTCAGAAGCGGGACCTTGGAAAAAATAGAATCTTTTATATTATACCTTTGAAAATCTCTAGATTTTCATCAAGAGTTGCTATAGCACTCTTTTATTTCCTTCTCTTGGTCTTGATCATGGCTTGACAACCCATAGATCAGAGTAGAGTCGTATATTGACTCTTGTTTCACAATTCATTACGTTGCATCTTTATGCCATAACTGTAGGCTTAACTAGCTAGCCCCGTGTCAAAAAAGAATAATAAAGATATTCTTGAAATATTTTTTAGAAAGACCTGAAATTTTTAATCTTCTTTAGATATGAAATGGTAGTCAAGTAATTGGATAGAAAATATAAATATATCTTTGTTTTCTAGCTCACTTACTATGTTCCAACAACGCGATTTGTATTCACTTCAATTTGGTCACCTCCAACAATTCTAGCCATACCAAAATCTGATATTTTTGGATTCAAAGTATTGTCGAGTAGAATATTGCTGGCCTTTAAATCTCTATGAATAATTCTTAATCTTGAGTCTTGATGAAGATATAATATCCCTCGAGCAATTCCACAAATAATCTCAAATCGCTTTCCCCAATCTAAACATAACCTTTTTGTTTCATCTGAATAAAGGGATTTGGATTAGATTGAATTCATGCTTAATTACATGCTTATATATATATATATATATATATATATATATCAACTATTAGGAATTGATATGTTTGTAACTGGAGGACCACTTTCTAGTGATGATGAGCAAATTTTATGCAAAAGGAGGACATACCAAAAATGAAAGAGTCTAAGCTTTTATTAGGCAAGTACATATCTCAACTATTAGGAATTGATATGTTTGTAATTGGAAGACCACTTTCTAGTGATGATGAGTGAATTTTATGTGAAAAGAGAACATACCAAAAATAAAAGAGTCTAAGCTTTTATTAGGCAAGTACTCATAGACTAACATCTTCTCTTCTCCTTGAATGCAACAACCTAAGATTCTCACGAGGTTCCTATGTTGGAGTTTAGCAATAAGTGCAACTTCATTTTTGAACTCTTCCACTCCTTGTCCTGAGTATTTTGATAGTCTTTTTACTGCTATTTCCATTCTGTTTTGCAGCAAACCCTGAAAATAAAGCCCAAATTTCATGTTGTCATAGTGCATAATTGTTGTGAGAAATTCAACTTAGTGAATTATTTGGGCAAGCCCAATTTCACCTAACAAATTCATGATCAATGAATGCCTTTAAACATTTAGGATGGAATTTATGATGCATTAACACACTTGAAATAAGATTAAGCCATTTTTGGGATTTTTTTTAAGAGACTACCTTATAAACCGAGCCAAAACCACCTTTGCCAAGCTCGTTAGCAGCAGAGAAGTTATCTGTGGCTGCAATGATGGTCCTTAGGTCAAATACTGGAAAACTTGAATTTCTTTTAGATCCATCAAATTCTCTTCTACTTGGAGAGTCTTCGAAGTTACTGGAGTCAGAGCTTTGCCTCTTCCCTGTCATAAAACAAGGAACATATGAAGTTAACATATTTGTCCACTAATGAATTCCCCCGCAAAAGCCCCTTTTAACAAAATTGAGAAAATACACTAAGGTATTGTTCGGTTGGAAAGAATTTTGATTCTTGAGTTTAAACTTTTGGCATGCTTGGAATTTTATAAAGGAAATATTTAGGACCTACACCCTTTACCTCCTGGTAGTTCTTCTCCCTTCTTTACTCACACTCCTTCTCTCTCTATTTCCTCTCTTTTTCCCAGTTTTTTCCAACCAACCTCTACTTGTTTGCCTTCCCTCTCCTTATATAGTCTCTCCTTAGTGGGGTTCTAATCATTATTTTTTCACCAATTTTCATGCATTTCCACTTTTGCCAAAATCCCAAAAAACCATCATGCCTTCAGAGGATTCTCTTGAAACTTGTTCTAGACGCCAAATATTGTTTGGTAGAGAGCTCCCCAAAGGCACTAACAACTCTTGGCAAATGACTTTAGTTTAATAATTTCTTCATCGATTTCCCACCACCTCATCAGTTGGTAGTGGGCCGAACACTATGGGATTCCCCCGAATGATAATTTCTAAGTCCTAATACACGTATCGTCAGGTTAGGCATACTCCAACCGGGTTTAAGGTCCACTTCCATCTTATAGGTTGGCTTTGGCTACTTAGGCCGATCTTGAGCCTTAGTTAAGTGGGCTAGTACTGATTCTATAGGCACCCCCCACAATAGACCCCCATGATCCTATTTTCATGAAGTGGGGATAGGATTGGGGATTCTTGGCTCGATGCTCGTCTAAGCTTTTCAAAAAAGATGGTTGTACCTCGGGAAGAAAAAACGTCGCTCTATTAATACAGCAGACATGAGAGCTTGCTCTTTATGAACGTGTGGTAGCATTTGGTACATCGAACGGTCGAGATGATCTGACGCTTCGATTACCGAGGCACGCGTGAGTAGAAACAACGGTAAGTATTGATTAGTTGTTTGTAGTTACATTAAATGACATTTTTCCCTACAGATATTGTCATCCTTCTTGTTTATAACTTTCTTTAGTTTCTTTCAAATTCATAATCCCTCTTATTCTTTTTTCTCGAGCCTTTAAATCTCTCCTGAGACCACCCCTATCATCAAGAAGTTACTCAGTAAGTCTTCTTTCTCCTGTTTCTTTCATTCTTGATCTTCCATAGTTATCTTAATAGGAAAAGATGGGTTTTTTGTACCTTTTAAACACAAATTCAGACATAGAATCCTTCAAGACTAGGTTTAATATCCCTCATTATGTGAATATATCATATTGTCACAAAGGAGATATAAAAGACCAAAGATTGCCTCATGTGGTCTTTTTTCCTTTAATGTCAATACTAGAGGGTGGGGTTAGATTTCTAGTGGATCCCTTTTTACTTAGAACTCTCAATTTTTACGGGCTTAGCCCTGACCAATGTCTACCCAACTTTTATAGGGTAGTAAACTATGTGGGGCGTCTTAATCGATTGTATGGCCTAAACCTTACATATCATGACATGAACTTCCTTTATGCTATTTGGGGAAGCCTAAGGAATGAGTATTACCTTCAAATCCAAAATACCATGGTTAGGTTGATATCTTGTCTCCGCGACTCTAATAGGAACTCCGCGGGGGAGTTCATGAGAATGAGCGGGAACTGGCTCAACAGAGAACTCACTTGTTCGACCTTTCCCCGCTAGATAGGTCGGTACCCTCTTTTCCGATTCTTTAGTATGACCCTACAATGTGCATTTTTACTTTAAGTTTTCTTTTATCTTCTTCTTCTTCTTCTTTTTTTTTTTTTTTTTTTTTTTTTTTTTTTTTTTTTTTTTTTTTTTTTTTTTTTGTACTTTTAATCTGTTACTATTGCCATATATTTTTGTTAACTTTATTCGTTGTTTCTCATTGTAGACTCTAAAAGGTTCCAACCTGACTTGAGTGTTATACGAGCTCGGGAGTTGAACTTTGTCTTGTGCTCCAAAATTTTTGTGCACTACGACGGGCAATTGAGAGCCTCTCACTTGATTCTGGTTTGCATGCCTTCGTACACTAGCTACCAAGACTCTTTGGGAGCTTTAATAGTCAGAAGCCCCCTTTTGTCCTATCTTGACGTTTGGTTGCCAGAATTTCTACCGCACGGGCTTACTAGTGGTGAAGCTAGACACCAAGGGCCCAGAATAGTCCGGGAAAGCTCACTTGAACCGATTTGTGATGATTCAGGTGACACAGTTTTTCACAGTCATGTGGTACATATTCCGATTGAAGCCCTTACTGCAGACGCTCTAGTTCCCACTAATATGACCGCAGGGATGGTTCAACAGTGCAATTTGGCTCTCGAACGTTGGTTCCTAGGAGCATAGTTGGTTGGGGGACATGTTTCCCCTCAACCAACTCCTTAGCAAGCCAAACCCCCCCTACGCCACATCAACGTAGGAAGTGGAAGAGGGTAGCCAACGACCCTACTACTAAGTCTGGTATCCCTCCTGCCAACCAAGCCTCCACTACTACTATGGGTGCTGCAGTGACTCCATAGTCTGAGGAAACCCCCCAAGGGGTTAGGCCCATTGGTCTACTTGCTATGATTGGATCTAATGTGGTTTCCACTTCTTTAACCTCCACTTCTGGATGGGAGTGCAACTTTCAACTGGGAGACAAAGTTCTACTCACTGACTCCTATGTTTGGACTTGGAGGAATGGCCTTGGGGGACAAGTCTCCAATAGCCTTGGTAAGGCTTTACTGTTGCCTGTCGACCTCGACCATTACACGGACTGTTGGGACAAAGATATCGTCTTGAAGCTGAAGTAGCACACTATAGCCATGAATATACCTACTCCCAATTGTTATCTTATTATTATTCTTATTATATCTTTACATTCTCCAATTTTATAAGTGTTAATACTCGGATCACACTGACTTCCCCTATCATCTTTATTACCGTCCTAGGCTGCCTAATTGACCCATGTTGTGTAGGGTCGGTTAAAGGAAATGATGGAGGAAGCCGACAAGGAGAAGGCTCTGAAGCAAGTTGCCTAGGCTAGCTTGAACAAGAAAACCCTAGTGCTGAACATGGCAGAACGAAGGGCAACCACCTTGGAAAAGGCTCGAGAGTTAGCTGAGCAGAAGGCTAAGGACTTGCAGGGGAAGCTTGGCGAGGCCGAAGTCAAACTTGCCAAAGTTTTGAGCATTGTCTCTGCTCGTGACAAAGAACTTACCAACTTAAAAGAGACAATGAAGAATTGTGAGCAAGTCTTTTATAACATGGGATTCAAGGATGCTAAAAACTCGACGGGGGCAGTCGTCTTTCAGGCTCAGAAATTTGGGTTTGCGGAAGGATGGATGGCAGTGGTGAATGCGATCAGTCTCCTTGACACCTCCCCTTTTAGAGATGCCATCAAATTCCCTTGCCCAATGAACCGCCCATAGAAGTCCAAGCTGATGATCAATCCAAGGACGCTGATGAAGAAGCGGGGGGGGGGGGGGGACAACCCCGACATAAGGGAGTTGTCCTAACAAATTGATTCTCATGTGGTGGTGATTGATGAGGAGAACCCGACAACTGCCACTCCCACTAAGACGCGAGGTGCTCCCTAATCAACCCTTGGTTCAGTCCCTTCAATTGCTCGTGAAGTTCCCATAACCACCTGACTTGTTGAACCATTTTGTACTTATTCTTTCTTATTTCTTTTAGGGCTAGTCAAACTTTTTTGTATCTATCCAAGTGATATTTTATTCATGCATTAAACTTTATTTAGTTTATTTAATATTGAATGTTTGAATTTCTTTAGTTAAATTGTTTGCTTATTGCTCCATTTTATTTCTATATAACATTCAATCTGCTCTTCACATTGTTGTAATGCTCCAATTAGAGCGTGATTGCATGGCCAAACCTTTTTCATACATATGATTTATTATTTTTAAGTGGAGTCATAATATCACACTTCAAAAAATCCCAAGTGTGAATGATTGGTAACACATATGCAACATTTTTCCGTTCCATGCCTGATAGGTTGATTTATTATAGTCCCTTGGACTATAGGTTCACATAATGAGCTATTTCAATTAAGGCCCTCCTTATTAAGATAGTCTTTGTTTCTAGGGAAAAGTTTGTTAAATTGTTTTTTTACTAGTCAGTGAATAGGTTTAGATCAAGGCAGGGTTTTTATTCTCATAATATTTTGTTAAGGTTTTCACCTGGTTGGTGATTGGAGTCAGACTGAGGACAGGTTTTAGTCCTTAGGAAAATTCATTAAGGTTTCCACTTGGTTGGTGATCAGAATTAGGCTGAGGCCAGGTTTCTGTCCTTAGGAGAATTTATTAAGGTTTCCACTTGGTCGGTGACCGGAGTCAGGTCGAGGCCAGGTTTTTGCCCTTAGGAGAATATACTAAGGTTTCCTCCTGGTCTTTGACTATAGTCAAGCTGAGGCCAGGTTTTGGTCCTTAGGAGAATCTATTAAGGTTTCCACCTGGTTGGTGACCAGAGTCAGGCCAAGGCTAGGTTTCTGTCCTTAGAAAAATTCATTAAATTGTTTAACAACTCAAAATGTAATAACTGATTTCTTTTCACATTCTCTATTCAAGCTCATTTACAACCTCAAACATATCTTACAACTTCCTTTCTACACTTACGGGTAATACTTTTTCAGATTACAAATGTTCCCTGGTCGAGGTAAAGGTCTTTTTTTCATATCCTCCAAGTAATAAGTCCCTGTTTCAGCTATGGCTGTCACCCGGTAGTGCCCTTCCTAATTCGGGGCGAGCTTCCCTACACTTTGATCTTTTATATTCCCTACCGCTTTCCGCAAAACAAGGTCTCCTGCTACAAATTCCCTAGGCTTTACATTCCTGTTATACCCTCGGATCAACTTCTGCTGATAATCAGCAAGCTGGACGGATACCATGTCTCGTCTTTCCTCCAAGGAGTCTAAATTCCCGACCATTCAAGTGTCATTATCGCTTTGTGAGAAGTCTACAACTCTTATGCTTGACAAGTTGATCTCAATTGGTATTACCGCCTCTGCTTCATTCGTCATGGAGAAGGAAGTCTCACTCGTCGACCTCCTCGGTGTGGTTTGATAGGCCCACAAAACGTTCGGCAATTCCTCGGCCCAATTTCCTTTTGCCCTTTTCAGCCTTTTCTTCAAACCATTCACTATTGTCTTATTCGTTGCTTTTGCCTATCCATTGCTCTGGGGATAAGCTGGTGACGAATTCCTGTTAATTATTCCTAGATTACTACAGTACTCTCGAAAGGCTTTACTGTCAAATTGCAGTCCATTATCCAAAATTAGCACCTGGGGTACCCCGAACCTTGTGACGATGTTTTTCCACACAAATTTTTTCACATCCACATCCCTAATGTTTGCCAAAGCTTCGGCTTCCACCCATTTTGTGACATAATCGGTAGCAACCAACACAAATCTCTTGTTTCTCGTCGCCTGAGGGAATGGCCCAATTATATCTAGACCCCATTGTGCGAAGGGCCAAGAGCTAGTGACCGGGTTCAGATTTCCTCTCGGTTGATGAATGATTGGGGCATGTCTTTGGCATTGGTTACGTTTTTTAACATAGTCGGCCGCGTCCTACTACATACTTGGCCACCAAAATCCTTGAGTCATAGCTTGGTGAGATAGAGACCTTCCTTCTGAATGTCCACCATATATCCCTTCATGCAGCTCGATTAGAAGTTCAGTGACTTTTTTTGGACGGAGGCATAATAAATAAGGACCTCCAAATGAACGTCAATATAACTTTTTGTCCTTGAAAAGATAGAAATGAGCCGACGTTCTCCATACTTTCTCTAAGTCTTTCTCTAAGTCGGCAAAGATCCATCAGATAAGAAAGAAATATAAGGATCCATCCAGCTTGGTTCAAGCACCGTAGTTGAGGCTACAATCACAAGATGCTTTATACTCGATTGCTCCAATAACTCTATAGAGATCATTCGGGGAATACATTCATCTGATGATGAAGCCAAAGTAGCCAATGAATCAACATGACTATTTTGACTTCTTGGTATCTTGACCATACTTACTTTTTGAAAAGTTGCTTGTAGGGCCCCGAACAACTTCAAGTACTGCTGCATACGAGCATCCTTTGCCTCAAAGCTCCCCTCAATTTTACTTACCACCAATTTTAAGTTGGAGAATACCTCAACTTCCTCGGCACTAAGCTTCTGAACCGCCTTGAGATCGGCAATGAGAGCTTCATACTCAACTTCATTGTTTGAAGCACAGAAACCTAATCTTAGTGATTTTTCCAATCATAACCACTCGGGAGATATCATTACAACCCTGATCCTAGATCCTCTTATATTAGACGCACTGTCCATATACATTCGTCATTTCTTAACCATAACCTGGCATATCCCAACGGGAACTCCTGGTTCGGGGGTGAATTCGGCTACAAAGTCTACTAACACTTGACCCTTTAATAGAATTCCTCAGCCTGTACCGTATGTCAAACGTCCCAAGTCTTGTTCCCCATTTAGCTATCCTTCTAGTGAAATCTGACCTTCTCAAAAGTGATTGTAGGGGGTACTCGGTTAGCACCCATACCATATGGGCTTGAAAATAATGTGGTAGCTTCCTTGTAGCATGCACCAACGCTAATGCCATTTTTTCTAACAAAAAATACCGAGTTTCTACATCCACCAATGTTTTGTTGAGATAATACACTGGTCTTTGGATCCCCTCTTGATGTCTTAGCAATACTAAGCTTACCACATGGTTGGCAACTGCTAAGTACGTATACAAATCTTCTTCGGGCTTAGGTCGAGATAAAACATGTGGGCTAGCCAAATAAGGCTTTAGGTCTCTGAATGCTATATCACATTCCTCCGTCTATTGAAAACCCTTCCTTTTCTACAACAACTGACACCTATTCGTTGACCTTGAAATGAACCTATTCAAGGCGGCAATCATCCTAGTGAGTTTTTGCACTTTTTTAGGGTTAGTGGGCGGTTTGAGCTGTTGAATTGCCGTAATTTGATCGGGATTGTCTATTCCCCGCGTAGTTATCATGTAACCCAAAAACTTACTTGACCCTACGCCGAAGGCACATTTGTTTGCATTTAGGCGTAACTTATGTTGCCTCAATATTTCGAAAACTTCTACCAGATTAGGAACGTGCTCTTCATTTCTTCTACTCTTTACCACCATGTCGTCAATGTAAACTTCTACTATTTCACCGATCTGCTCCTTGAACATTCGAGTAACCATTTGTTGGTACATAGCCCTTGCATTCTTTAACCTAAAAGGCATCACTGTGTAATGGTAATTACCCTCGAGCGTAATGAAAGAGGTTTTCTCTTGATCCTCAGGTGCTAAAGCAATCTGATGATAACCTTGAAAGGCATCTAAAAAGCTCATTCTCTGGTGTCTGACTGTAGCATTTACCAATTGATCTATCTTAAGTACAGGGAATGGGTCCTTCGAGCATGCTTGGTTGAGATCAGTAAAATCAACACAAACTCTCCATTTCCCAATTTTCTTCTTCACCACCACTATATTATATAACCACTCGGGGAAAAAAACCTTCTTGATGTCCCTCGCTTGCTTTAATCTCTTCACTTCCTCCTTTACTGCTTCCACATGTGGTTTTGCCGATCTCTTTGGTTTCTGTTTTTTTAGTGTGACTAGAGGATCTACATTCAACCGATGTGTAATGAAAGTCAGGTCCACCCTGGGTACTTCGTACAAATTCCATGCAAACACATCCAAATTTTGTATTAATGACAGAAGAACTTCTACCCGATCTTCTACTTGTAGACTTTTCCCTATTCGAAAGTACCTGTCAGTATAAGGCAATATTCGCACTTGAACTAATTCCTTCGCATTGTCTACCCTTGATAGGCCTTCGGTGCCCCGTAATTACTATAACTGCTTTGTTTCAACTTGCTCTTTTTGCTTAATCGCATGATTTATCGCGGTCACCAAGCACTGTCTTGCTACCTTTTGGTTGGCTTAGACCATAACAACCCCATCTTTAAGGGAATTTGATCTTTTGGTGCAATGTAGAGGGCACTACCCCTATAGCATGAATCCAAGGCCGTCCCAAAATCGCAGTGTATGGTGAAAAGGCATTAACCACTATGAAATTTACCTCAACTTCCTTTCCCTTGGTTACTATCGAGAGTTTTATCTGCCCCTTGGGCATTACTACTTTCTCATCAAATCCCACTAGTGGTGTGTCATACTTACTCAAATCCTTTGGTTTCAACCTTAGCCCTTTATATAGACTGGGGTACATGATCTCAGCCCCACTCCCTTAATCTATCATAACTCTCTTCATTAAGAATCCACCAATCCGCGAAGTCACCACTAAGGCATCATCATGTGGCTGGGATGTTCCTTCCAAATTTGTTTCACCAAAAATGATCAGGACCAAAGTCCTCCTAAGCTTCTTCTCAGGTCGATCTGTGATCTTTGCCTCAAGTGGGGTCACTACACTTAATATGCCCCTCTGATGGCTCACACTTACTCCAATGGAAGTTGCATGAAGGACCTCAATAATTCCTAGGGGTGAGGGAAGTAGTTACTTCGGCTTCCTGAGCCCTAGCCTGCACTTATCCCTTCTTGGCCGACTAGAAATTCCTTCGAATGCCCTTTACAAGCTGCTTTAAGTGGTCTTTCAACACATGACACTGCTCGGTAGTATGACCTCTCTCTCTATCGTAAGTACAATACAAGCTCTGATTCCTTCTAGTTGGGTCCCTACCAATCTTCCTCGGCCATTGAAAGTAAGGTTCATTCTTGATGTACTTGAGGATCTTATAGACTGAATCCTTAAACGTCACATTAACTCCCTCGGTTTGCTGCGTCAAGTCCATACTTAGAACCCTTGGCTTACTCCTAGTTCTCTGCTGAAACCTCTTGGGATGATAATCTTTGTTGTATTGTGAAGAGGCCGGGCCTTTGCCTTTGCCCTATAGCTTGTCCTCTTCTAATTTCTTATACTCCTCTCCTTCTCATAAGCTGGTGCATTTTCTCAAGGGGACGCATAGTTAGAGAATCCCTCAGTTCCGACTTCTAAAGGAGCTCAAGCTAGAAGGTATTGGCGGCTACTTGCTCATTCCCCTCTCCTATCTCGTTATATAACTCGCAGTACCTATTTGCATAAGATCGGAAGGTTTCCCCAGTCCTCATCCTCATGGACAACAATGCATTGATCAGTTGAGGAACCTTGTTGCACGTTATGAATCGTGCCCCGAATGCCTGCATCAACTCCTAGAAATTTGTGAATAGAGCCTTTTTTTAAACCATTAAACCACCTCTTTGTCGTTGGCCCGAGGCTGGACGGGAACACATTGCACCTCAAACCATTGTTCAGGGAATAAAGTGACATCATTTGAATGTAGTGACTTACATGCTCCATTGATCAATTTTTTTGTCATAAATGGTAAATGGAGGGCGGGTGAAATGCCTTGGCATTTTGGTAAGCTCTATTTCATCAGAAAAGGGTGAACGGGCAGCTCTCCTCAACACCCGGCTCATGGTGTCCAACGCGGCATTATGATGCCCATGCCTATCACGATTGGGGGATTCATGACGACGCCCTATGGTTTCGTGAGATCTGTCCCTCGATCGATGTGAGTCGCCACCACGAGATGACTCTACCCCTGTGTAATTGGGGTCATCAAATGAGTCCTCATGGTCCCCCTTACAGCATTGGCCTCTTAACTTAATCTTCAGGTCCTTAACTTGCTTTCATTAATTCTTTAGCTCTCGTTCCCAATCATTGTGACGAGATTGCTTGGGGATATAAGACACATTTCATTCCCTTTGCGAAGACTCCTCATTAGAATCATGTCTAGTATGATACCCTTCTTGCATGTGCTGCTGTTCCCTTCTACGCTCCCTTTCTAACCTCCTACGACCCCTTGATGAAGCCCTTGAATGATTTCCTCCAACTGAGCCTTCATCAGCTCACGGACCCTCCATATTTGGACGATATCAAGCTAGCTTGAAGCCTCTAGTTGAGCAGGATCCCCACAGATGGCGCCCATTGGGCCCTCAATTTATTTATTAGTGGGTTTCCTAACAATCCTACGGGAACGGCTTCAAACACAAACTAGATAGTCCAATTTGTATTTTTTTTTTTGTAAATTTTTGGACCTACACCCCTTAACCTCTGGTAGTTCTTCTCCCTTCTTTACTAACACTCCCTTTCTCTCTGTTTCCTCTCTTTTTCCCAATTTTTTCCAACCAACCTCTACTTGTCTGCCTTCCCTCTCCTCATATAGTCTCTCTTTAGTGGGGTTCTAATTATTATTGTTTCACTAATTTTCATGCATTTCCACTTTCGCTAGAATCCCAATAAACCATTATGCCTTTTGAGGATTCTCTTGAAACTTGTTCTAGATGCCAAATAGCATTCGGTAGCGAGCTTCCCAAAGGCACTAACAACTCTCGGCAATCGACTTTAGTTTAATAATTTCTTCATCGATTTCCCACCACTTCATCAGTCGGTAGTGGGCCGAACACTATGGGATTCCCTTGAATGATAATTTCTAAGTCCCAACACACGTATTGTCAGGCTGGGCTCACTCTAACTGGGTTTGAGGTCTACTTCCATCTTATGGGCTGGCTTTGGCTACTCAGGCCGATCTTGGGCTTTAGTTAAGTGGGCTAGTACTGATTCTTTGGGCCCAAACCCTCCATATCTATAAATTAATTTTAATTATAAATTTCATTTTAATAGAGTTGTACATTTATTTTTGATTTTTTTTTTCACAAAAAATAATGTTTTTTAACAATTGAAATATTATATGCCAAGAAAATCAAACAGATAAATATATATAGTACATAGAATTACGGACGTGGATGGTGGACAACCTCTATATATAAAGAAACAAAGAAATTAAAAGAAAATTTTTATATATTTTTTAAAAAAGTAATGGATAAGTATGTAGTACTTTGTTTTTTCTCAAAAAAAAAAAAAAAAAAAAAAAACTTTTTTTTAATACACAAGTATGTAGTACTTGGGCCCGTGATTACTTCTTCTTTTCATTTTTTATAAAACCTACGCTACCTCAAGTCCCCAACCTACAGGCCCACCCCAATTTGTAAATCAATCAATGACAGAATAGCTATACAATAAAGCAAGTTCCAAGTAAAGATAAAAGCCTAAAAGGACCTAATTCTTAGGTATTCTTGAAGTTTAGAGAATAATGTTTCATTCTCTCACATTTATGGTAGGATTTATTTATTAAATTCATAGTGGAGTTCACCATTAATGTAAGATGAGAGAATACTATTTTTTTTGTTGTTGTTGAGAATACTAAGTATTTTTTAATACACACACGGGAAGAGAGGTGAAAGTTTTTAAAGAAACTTACTTTGGTGTATATCCAAAAAGGTCTGAGAATACTATTTCTTTGTACTCTAGAAATACCTTCTCCCTTCTTCCCGTGCGTGTGTGTTAAAAGAAAAATACTTAGTATTCTAAAAAGAAAAAAGAAAAAAAAGAAATACCTAAATTTTTTCCCTAAAACACAATGAGAAAGTAAAGCAAGAAACAAAGGTTTTAGAGTAGTTCCAAACTGGAAGAAGCGGACTCAATTCCCTGAAGAAGAAAATCTGAAGCCCATCGAAGAAACTTTACGAAAATCACTTTCCAGTAACATTTTTTTTTTTTTTTTTTTTTTTTTTTTTTTTTTTTGAGGTTTGAGATTAAATGTTTTGTGTTTTGATTTTTGTTTTATTTTATTAAGAGATAGATTTTTCAGCTTATATGTGTGGGAGATTAATGAGTGCTATATTCTACAGATTTTGTTTCCCAGTTTTTCATTGATAATGGAAATTACTATACATTTTAGTGATGACTAATTTTTGGGGTTCTATTGGTTAAAATTTAGGAGCCTTAACAGGTTGTCTCACTTGCCTATTGCATTTAGACACCTAGACTATATACCCATCCAAATTTTGTTTTCTTACCCTTTTATTTTATTTTATTTTTTAATTTTCCAACCAAATATAGATTTATTCCTAGTAGATTATTAATTCATTATTTGTGAAATATTATGATTCCGGCGAGCAGGTTTAGCAAATTGGCTTCAACAAGCAAACTGATACTGTATAATATATATATATATATATAGCTTTTTTAGTTATTTATTTATTTATTTATTATTTTTTTATAAAGAAATTATATAATGTGAGAGACCATGAGATTCGTTCATATGGCACACTTTACTAAATCTCATGTGAGAGACCATGAGGTTCGTTCATATGGCACTTTACTAGAGTAATTTCTTATTTAGCCTTTTACCTAGCCTCTTTTGCACTCTTTTCCCCCTCCCCCCAAAAAAAAAGAAAAAAAGAAAAAAAAGAAAGAAAAGAAAAGAGGTTAAGGTCGTGTGAGTCTTATTTAAATTAGTTTTGGTGAAAGATTGGCCTTCATAAAGTCGAAGCCCATTAAGCTTTTAAAAGTTAAAACAAACTGATTTTTTTATGGAGACACACTAGCCTAAAGCACAGGCGCAGTAGAACATACAGAGGATACAAGTTGTCTTTAAAAACGCTGGATGTGTTCAACATATTTCACAATATGGAGAAATTAAAAATTATTTTCCATGGGTCAGAAGCACCATTGAAGCATATTCTATTATTCTTATGATCTTTGTCTGGAAATTGTATAGCCAAGCCAGGGGAACATGAGCTCTAGGGGAACCTCTCGGGGTCTCTCTTCGGAGGAAGAAGCTGAACTGACCAGGAGTAACAAAAAAGTTAAAGACATTCATCATGCAAATTTTATGGAAGAGAATGCTAACATAGAGAAGGAGTTTTCGTGGGGAAAGGGTCATGCAAATCATCAGTTATCTTTTAAAGATAAACTGGTGGGTGAGCTTCCAAGGGCATATCGAAGAGCTTTTGATCTTATGCACCAGATGGAAGTGTCTCCTGAGGTTGAACTTGACACCTCCGGCCTTAGGAAGGGACTTGCTGCAGTGAGTTTAACCGAAAAGTTGAAGCAAAAAATCAGGGCCCCGTGGGCAAGAGCGTTGTTTGTTAAGGTTTATGGGAGAACGGTGGGATTTAATTTCTTACAACAAAAAATCTCTGCCTTATGGAAACCGAGGGGAAGACTTGACTGCGTGGATCTGAGTAAGGATTTTTTTTCTAGTCAAATTTTCGGTGATGGAAGACTATGATTTAGTGCTAGATAAAGGTCCTTGGTTCATTGGAGAGCACTTCCTCTCTATAAGGCCTTGGGCTCCAAATTTCAGACCATGCTCTGCCGATGTATCCTCTATTGTAGTTTGGGTAAGACTCAATGAACTCCCTATTGAATACTACCATGTGGAAGCATTGAAGGAGATTGGCAACACCATTGGGAAGGTCCTGAGGATTGACACTCATACTGCTTTGGAAGCGAGGGGTCGTTATGGTCGAATATGTGTGCAGATAGATGTGGAGAAGTAACTAATCACTGCTCTACTTATCGGGAATTTCGAACAGCCTGTTATATATGAAGGAATCCATAAATTGTGTTTTTCCTGTGGTAGGATTGGACACCAGAAGGAAGTTTGCCCTCATACTATTTGGCCAGTTCAACCACCAGCAAGGGAGGAAGAGGAGGGAGTGGATAAGGTTCAGGGAAGCCCACGCGAAAGGCATGATGCTGAGTCAGCTAAGGCTAGTACAAATGAGGACAACAACTACGGACCTTGGATGGTTGTGACACGTAAAAGAAATGGGTACAAACCCATTAGGTACAACACCTCTGGTATGAGCCGTTATCTTGAGGAAGGACAAAATCCCATTGGCCCCACCTTTCAGAAAAATGACACCAATAAGGACCGTGTGAATGATACCAATAGAAAGAATAGTAATAGGCCCCAATGGGTCAAGACTGATGATAAGAGGATTCCAAATATCTTGAATCCAAACCAACAAGAAGTGAGCCCAACTTTCTTGGGCCTTAACCCCGCAGGCTTTAATGCTTCTAGCTTCATCCCAAAATCATTAAGTCCGAAACAAGCTCCTAAGGGTAAAAAGGTCCTCGCCAAAGGTAGGGTAGCCTTTAATATCTCTTAGATTGTTGTAGAGTCTAATCACCATAAATCTGCTTCTTTTACTCCAACAAACCACTGTGCTTCATCGTCTTCGATGGGTGTCGAGATCGGCAATCACTTTGTGGGTCTTGTCGTGGAAGTGTTACAAGTGGTGAGGGTAGTGGTAAGGATAACAAAGTAGCGGCTATGGAGGTAGTCCAGTTCAGTGCTCAATGTAGCTCGGAGTGCCGTCCCACAGTGATAAGAAGAGATCGCGAGGTTGGGTTCGCTGATGCTCGTTGATCTTGCGAGAAAAGTGAGTCCGACTCCTTGGGGGCGAGCTCGAAGGTACTAATTGAAGATGGTGATGGTGAGATTAACAAATTGGGAAGTACTATACTTAATCCCACCAAACCCAATGTGATGCATTATGACCCCCTAGAAGAAGTAGTGGGTGAGAAGGGTGATAGAGGTTTAGGCAAATGTTCTCTTGGTTCTTCAATCCAGACTGGAGACGACTGTGATGGGTCTTCTACTTTGCCAGCTATTTCTAATGCCAGGGAGGGACAAGGTAAGGAAGTGAAGGAGGAGGACAGGATGGAGTTTGATGGTCGAGGTGAATATACCTCTGCTTGTTGATTTGTGCTTGTTCTAATTCATATTGTTACCCATGAATATTATCGTATGGAATAGTAGGGGTTCTTTGAAACCCAATTTTTAGAAATATGTTACTGAACTTGCTCATAACCACAACCCTGCAATTATGGTGGTAATGGAAACAAAAATAGGTGGTGATCGAGTGAAAGCGATTATCGATAGATTGCCATTTGATAGGACAATTCATTCTGATACTATTGGCTATGTTGGGGGTTTATGGTTGCTGTGGAATTCAGAGAGAGTGGAGGTGTCGTTGATTTTGAAGACTGAGTAAGAAATTCATGTCACAGTTAAGGTATGTGCCTCTGACTTTTCTTGGATTTTTTCTGCGGTGTATGCTAGTTCTAGATTTGAGGAAAGGTCCGTCCTATGGAATAATCTGTTTGCTTTAGCTGAGCTTCATAGTATGGCATGGGTTATTGTGGGGGATTTTAACAAACCTTTGGTGGAGGAAGATAAGTTTGGTGGTAGAGCTATTAGTATGAATAGATCTTTGCAATTCAAAGATTGTCTTGATAAATGCAACATGGTTGAGTTGGGGTTCTTGGGGCCGAGGTTCACCAGGTCTAATGGAGGAGAACTTTCTACACTAATTTAGGAGAGAATTGACAGGTTTTTTGTAAACCTTGATTGGTATTCAAACTTTTCAGAGGCAAAAGTTACCCACCTCACCCCTTGCCACTCTGATCATTGCCTTGTGCTTCTAGAAACTGCACAGCATTACCAGCTTCAACTTCTTAGGTTAAGTTGCTGGTTGTCTAATCCATCTTTTCCTATAGTGGTCTCGTCTGCTTGGAATCAAGCTCATTCCCTTCAGGGGGCCACAAACAACTTTGTTACTGAAGTGAAGTAGTGGAATAAAGATCATTTTGGTAATGTTTTCAGCAAGAAGAGGAGGATTGTGGCTCGGCTTAATGGAATTCAAAAGGCTATTTCCTCAAGACCTTCATCTAATCTGTTGGAGTTAGAGAAGCAACTTCAAAGAGAGCTGGAGATTATTTTAGACCTGGAAAGGGACATTTGGGCTCTTAAGTCTAGAGTTAATTGGATGATTCAAGGAGATAGGAACACCTCCTTCTATCATGTGTCCACTATGGTCAGAAGAAGCAGGAATCGAATTTCGGCCATCAAGAATAGTGTAGGGGAGTGGCTGTATGACGAGAGAGATGTTATGGAGCATATTAGAGGGGGTTTTGAGGGCCTTTTCTACTCTTTACTAGCATTGTCAGAGAGAAATCCCCTGCTTTTGGCTCAGGGGCAGGCCTATCTCTCGGAGGATGATTGTGAATCCCTTTGTGTTGAGGTCATGGAGGAGGAAATAAAATATGCTCTTTGGTCGATGAAGCCTTTTAAAGCGTTGGGTCCTGATGGGCTTCATGCATGTTTTTACCAGTGCTTTTGGCTAGTGGTTGGGAAATCTCTAGTTGAGGAAATTAAAGGGATTTTCTCTAGGAAAAAAAATCCCATATTATCTTAATAGAACCCTTATTACCCTTATTCCTAAGATACAAGGCCCGAAAATGTTGGACAATTATCGCCTAATTAGTCTGTGTAATACTGTTTATAAAGTCATCACAAAGGTTATAGTGGCTCAAATTAGACCTTTCTTAGATAAGCTTGTCTCCCCTTTTCAATCTGCGTTTGTTCCAAGAAGAAAGGGTATTGATAATGCGATTATAGTTCAGGAAATTGTTCACTCCATTAGCAAAGCCAAAGGTAAAGAGGGATTCATGGCCATAAAGATAGATCTTGAAAAAGCTTATAACAAGCTAGAGTGGGGATTCATTAGGGAGAGGCTTCATAGTTTCAAGTTCCCTATGGACCTGGTGGAGATCATCATGAGTTGTATTTCCACAGTCTCAACCTCTATTTTATTTAATGGGGGTATGTTGGAGCCTATTAACCCTTCTAGAGGTATTAGATAAGGAGATCCTCTGTCCCCTTACATATTCATTTTGTGTATGGAATTTCTAGGCCAACTTATTGAGGGGAAATGCAGTGAGAAATTATGGAATCCAGTTAAAGCATCCAGGAGTGGTCCAAGCTTCTCTCATCTTTTCTTCGCAGATGATTTGGTGCTTTTTGCTAAAGCCAATCAAGCAAATTGCATTTCCATCCGTGTGGTGCTTGATACCTTTTGTAAAAAATCCAATGTTATTAATTTCGTTCCTTTCTGCCGGAATGGCCGAAAAATTTTGTACCTCTATTCAAACCCGGAATGACACACCCCTTTGTTCCACCTCGGATAAAATTTCGGCCTATTCTGGTGTGTTTCGGGCATTTCGGTTCGTTTCGGTGAAATCTGGCCGATATTCAAGATTCGGCCGGTACATGTTCAATCGCTTAAGATGAACCTCATTGCCATTTGGCCGATATTCAAGATTCGGCTGGTACATGTTCAATTGCTCAAGATGAGCCTCATTGCCTCAATGAAAAAAAAAAAAAAAGAAAAAGAAGAAGAAGAAGAAGAAGAAGAAGAAGAAGAAAATGAAGATGACGATGAAGATGAGAACAAAAATTAAAAGATGAGATTAGTGTCAACAAATTTACAGAGTAGCAGACTTGAAGAGAAATCCTTGGAGATGAACAATGCTGAGAGAGTGAGGAGATAAGACTTAAGAGAGACAGAAGGTTAAGTGAGAGTTAGAACTTTTGAATGGAAGAGTATAGAGAGAACTTAAAAGACATTTTGAATATACGGTTGTGATGAGGTTTGGAACATGGGAATATTGGGATCGGTGATAGATGGGACTTAAAGAGAAAGATGAAAGTAGGGGAAGAGAAGACCAAAGACACGTGTGACAAAGAAGAAAGAAAAGTTAAAAAATGAATCAAAAGATATGAAGATATGCAGTTAGTGGTGGGATCGATTGAGAGAAAATGAATGAATAGGGAAAACTGAAAATTAAAACATTATTTTATATAATTAAATTAACTAAATATTGAGGTTTAAGACTTAAGAGTTAAGACTAAATATTTTGTATTATTTGATATTTAGTTATTGACTTGTAAATCTTCTTATTGTGTGAATTGTGATGTTAAATTGATGTTTAAGATTTAAGAGTTAAGACTAAATGATTAGTATTATTTGATATTTAGTTATTTATTTATTAGAATTGACAATTTTATGTTCTACAAGAATATATATAAATTATTTTTTAGGTACCCTGAAACACACTGAAACGGTACATCGAAATTGACCGATATCGAAATATTCCATTCCACTGGACAAACCGAAATGGAGTCCGAAATGGTATTCATAACATTGGAAAAATCTGGGCAGACTATTAGTGAGTCCAAGTCAAGGGTGTTTTTTTTCACCAAATGTTGATATGGAGAGCAGGGAGGATATGTGCGGTCTTCTTGGGTTTAGAGCGACTTCTTCTATTGGGAAATATTTAGGTATTCCTATTACTCAACACGGGCAATCCAATCAAGATTTTAACTTTATCTTGGATAGAATGAAGCAAAAGCTTTCGGGGTGGAAAGCAAATCTTTTGTCTATGGCAGTTAGAATAGTTCTTATCCAATCTTCCTTGTCTAGAATCCCCAATTACTCCATGTAGTGTGCTTACCTCCCAAGTAAAGTGTTGGAAGGCATAGACAGGATCAGTAAGAATTTCTTGTGGGGATCAATAGAGGCCTCTAAAAAGATGCATTGGGTGGGTTGGCAGAAGGTGACAAGGCCTAGGAAGGAGGGTTGTTTGGGATTACAATCTACAAAGGGAAGGAATACCTCTTTGTTGGCAAAACTTAACTAGAGGTTCCATTCTTAAAAGAAACCTTATGGGCCAAACTTCTTAGGAACAAATATTGCACTTGTCGGAGAACAAACTCGGCCAACAGTGACAAACTTCCTTGCTCCCGAGTGTGGAAAGGTATGAGGAAAGGTCAGGAGGATTTTAATGCCGGAACAAAATGGGTGATTGGGAGTGACAACAATCTTAGGTTCTAGATGGATAATTGGTCTCCTCAAGGTCTTATCAGAGATTTAGTGCAACGTCCTTTGAACAAGGAGGAAGGTAACATGAAATTGACGGAAGTGATATCAGCAAATGGGTGGAATTGGTCGAAAATTTATTTTGATCTTCCTCTGAGTATAAAGCTGGGAATTCAGGCTACTCCCTACGCCATTGCTGCTAGGAGTGAGGATAGAATGGCGTGGGCAGCAAATACCCATGGGAATTTTGATCTAAAAAGCATGTATAGATTGGCAACTTCGGGGAATATCAACCACGAATTAAGGGGGCATTGGATATGGAGAATAAAAATCCTTCCACGAATTCAATTCTTTGTTTGGAAATGCTTTCATAATAGCATTGGTGTTAAAGATTGTTTAGCATCAAGAGGAATCAGTTTTGACCCTTTTTGGCCTCGGTGTCGCGATGAACCTGAAACTATTATTCATTTACTTCGAGATTGCAGGGGCAGTAAGGGTCTTTGGAAGCAGCTTGGCATCTTTGAGGCAGATAGGAATTTTTTTCACTTGTGATCTTTATACTTGGTTGACAGTGAATCCAAGGAATGATCAATGTTTCTGCCCTATCAAATCTCCCTGGAACATAGTCTTCCTTTTTGCCATTTGGATGATATGGAAGCAAAGGAACAAAGTAATTCCAAAATAGTAATCCCAACCCAAACTTGGCAGACCATATAATTAGTCAAGCCAGTGACTTCTTCTAGTGTGCCGTGGATTGGAAGAAATCCAGCAGTTTTGCAATGAAGAATATTGGATGGGAGAGGCCAAGAAGTGATTGGAGAAAGCTAAACATGGATGGGTCATCCCTAGGCAACCTGGGCTTATCTGGTGAAGGAGGTGTGATCAGAGATGAATCCGGTAATTGGGTGGTAGGCTTTTCAAGAAGGACTGGTGTTACTTCGAGCTTTGAAGCGAAGTTATGGGCATTAAGGGATGGCCTAACCATCTGTGTGAACAAAAATTTCCAAGCCGTTGAAGTAGAGCTAGATGCAAAAGCCATAATAAATGTTCTGCAAAATCCCACTTAGACAAATCCAATTATTTCTCCCCTTCTGAATGACTGTAAACAACTGGCAATTCAGATTCCGTAGATTCGGTTCAGCCATTTTTACCAAGAAGCCAATAGATGCGCTGACTCTCTCGCAAGAAATGGTGTGAAACAAGATGAAGTGTTTTGCATTTTTGAGTACCCTCCTGTGGAGTTACTCCCTGCTTTTAATCATGACCTATTTGGGTTATTTATAAGTAGGCGTTGTCCTATTGGCTTTTTGCTGGTGTAGTTTCTTTATTTTTTTTTTCTTCCATTTACCAAAAAAAAAAAAAAAAAAAAAACTTCAAAATATGATCCCAAGTTGAGAAATAAAATATATTTTAATAGAAATATTTTAATATTTCAAAATATATGCATATTTCAGGGAAAAATACGTAAATATCATATTAAAATTCCATTAAAAGGATATTTCATTTAATGGACTATTATCATACTCTAATAACATAAACATGACATCATAAAAATTCTATTATATTTCCATAAGCCAACCAAATATTAAAATGATATTATAAATATCTTATGCTAACTCCAAAGCATTATTTACTCAAAAAAAAAAAAAAAAAAAACTCCAAAACATTAAATAAACAAAAACTATAATTAAGCAAACAAACAACTTATTATACTACATAATAAACATCAATAATATGGAATGGATTAAAATTCTTTTATATATCTTGTGTGCAATTGCCTCCAGATTAAAAAGTCAGCTTATTTTTGCTACTATTCATGAACTCCACTACACTTTTTGGTATTATTCATGGGTCCCACTGTACTATTTCAGCTAACTTTTACTTTTATTTACAGTACTTTCAGCAAAAAGTTTTCAGTTTCAACAAAATATGCGAATTCTAAACAAACCCCCTATGTTGTTCTTTTGTCCTTAATTACTCTTTACTTTAAGTGAAAAAATGTAATCAACATTTATGTGCAATTTTAAATTTTCTCTTTTCATGATGAATTCGTTACTTTTATTTAACAAAAACCTCTTCATGTTATCACGACATTGCTTCATGTCATTACTTCAACCTATTTTGAATATTTTATATAATTTTTTCACATGGCAGTTTATAATCGTATCACACGGGCCCTTTTCTAGTCTATAATAAGTGTAGTATCACTCTTATAATTCACATGCACATGTTGATTAATTAACCAATTGCACATACCTTTTCTTTTCCTCTTTATTAAACAATGCGCAAAGAGGAAAATTAGTAATGAAGTAACAACCAGAGCCAGTATCATAATTGCCTGCCTCCTCTTGTTGGCAAAGAATCCCTTGAAATGATCTGGAAACAGCAAGAAAATTTCTCCATTTATGCAACAAGAGTGGTGCACAATTATGAAATCACATATTAAAAAAAATAAGAGTGATATTGTTGTGTGCATGTATGGTATAAAAAAAAATTGCCTCAAATAATTTGTCTCAGTAAATTGTCAAGTACCTAACTCAAATGCATCAACACGTACATACAAATTTTGGCCCCCATCCAACACTCTTGTATCCATCAATTCACCATACCATCTCAAGCAACCAACATCCTCTTTCACATCTACTCCTCCATACGCCGTGCAAGAACAATTCTCCAAGCATTTTTGCTCACACTCCTTCAAACTCATCTTCTCATCGACTCGTGCAAATGAACTATCCGGAAGCTTCACATTTTCCACCTTCACAAACTCTTCACCACTCTTGCAAATGGATGCCCTCCCATGCTTCTTCACACACCCACTCGTCGCATTTCTCGCAGACCATTCACTTGGTGATCTTGGTTCAAACCCAGGTAGACAAGTGCATTCAAATTCAGTACCATTTTGAACTTGACACTTACCAAATGCACCACACTTCCCATAATTGTCACACCGGTCCAATGGAACTGTCCCAAGAATGTTCCATTCTTGATATGAATTTTCACTCACAGAGCTTTGAATTGATCCAGATCCATTCACCACTAATCTTGAGAATAATGATACGCCTGGGTAACGTAAACCCCAAATTGTAGAAGTCTCATGCTGGTTATTAAATAAATTGAAATTCATGACCGAATCATTACTTGACGATGTTGGTAATCCACTCCATCCAATACCATTCCAATGACCAGAACGCCACCACAAAATATTACCTTCATACAAAAACAACTCTGGGGAGGAGCTATTGGTATTGAGAATGAAGGAGCAATTGCCAATTCCTGGATCATCTTTGGACTTCCAAGATCTTAGAATTCGATTTAGACCGTTCATTCGATCTAACCCAAGTTTCATGCCTGGAAGAAATGTATCAGTTGGATTGTCAAAGCTTTCCCATAGCACCTCACTTGTTTCATTAATCAACAACTTTAGATTTCCTGAATGAAAGAGCCGAGCAAGAGTAGTATTGTTGTTTGATTTTGTGACAATATTTGTGGACCAAATGGGTTGTTTTTGGTCCTCGCCATAGAGCACTAGGTTTCCATGAAGATTAATTGAGAAAACCCCGGAATTATCATTGATAGGATTGTCTCTGTTTGCAACCCATACCACGGGTTGTTCAGGAGCTTTATAAAACCAAATGCCAACATAGCGGTTGGTGGACTCTCCGGGACTAAAGAAACCAAGTGCAAAGGTTTCTCCGTTAGAGACTAAAAGGTCACCATCTCTGATGGGATTGCTGATGGTTAAGATGTCTTGTAAAGTGTCAAACTGGGGAATAAGGAATACAAGCAATGTGTGTAGAAGGAGAAACCCCTTCGTAAAGTACATGATCATGACGAGTAAGATTGTGCGTATGTCTTTTTGCTTACTAGAAAAAGAGGCTGCGTAGATAAGGTTGAAGTCCTGGTATTTGATGCGGGAAAGTTGGGTAATGGGTAATGGGTGAAGGGAGGTGGGGAGGTCCGAGTTGATGTGGAACACTTCTGAACCTACGGAACTGAAGAGGAGATGTGGCCAGGTGTGGGATTTGCGAACAGACTGATCAGTCAATGATACATGCACTTTGGAGTTGCCCTTTGTCTAGGAATGTTTAGGTCCTGGTGAACGGAAAATTTCAGAAATGGCTATTGGAGGACAGGAATTTTTTTGTCCTGTTTCAGCGGGAGTCAATTGAATGCTAGTAATTAACACGAGCTCAATTTAAGGGCAATCATAAGCTGGGCAGTTTGGCATGCTAGGAATAGATAGATAGGTAGCGGGTTTTAACTTTTAAGCGAGAAAAAGAGAAGTAAAAGAAAGGGAAGGAAGTGAAGGCAAAGAAAGTTGCAGCAAGGCAATCCATCTGTGTCTTATTTATAGTGAACAAAGTTTCTCTTCAAACTAGTTTAGAGAAAAACTTTTCAAACTTCTCATTTAACTCTTTTTTTGGGTATGAATTTTGAATATCTAACAATTGAATTTCATGTTTTTTATATTCTTAATATGCATATCAAATTTCGTTCAAATCGGATATTAGTTATTGTTCAATTAATAAACTTATTTTTTATACACAATTTTAGTTTACAAAAATTTGAAATTTTAACATTTGTTTGATGATATAGCAATTGATCTTTGATATTATTGATATTTTGCAAGCATGAAGTATAAATAAGAAAATGTAATCCATCGGTTATATTTTTAAAATTCACACTCAATATAAAAATATAGAGAAGTTTGAAGAAACTTTGTTCATTTATAGTCCTTTATATTATATCAAATTGGGAATTCCAGCTGTAAGAGCCCCACCCCACCTGCCTTGCCAAACAAATCTCTTTTCAAATTTCAAACCCACACTGTTTAGTCTTTTTCTATCATTTACTTGCTTTTTATAGGTTTACTATTACCTTTTGATATCGAGAGAGAATTGCTATGATTATAATTTGGTGAAAAATGGTGAGTACATGTGAATTCACACCTCTACCTACTCAAAACTCACTATAAAGTGAATTGTGGCAAAAGTAAATCAAAAGTTATAATCTTAGCATTTTTTATATTGAAACTCCTTACCCTCGTTAATCAAAGCCATTAATTTAGCTTACTTAAGAAACTTTTGTTTTTCTATTCCCGTTTTTCACGAGTCTCACAGCAGTCAATTATTATAAGGGTGGTTTGTTACGAATAGTGTAACAGATTTGACCCATTATTAAAATCTATCCTCAACAAATTTCTCTACCTTTCTAGTGTAACAGATTTTACCCATTATTAAAATCTATCCTCAACAAATTTCTCTACCTTTCTCTTTAGACGTAATGAACGTGGCTTGACCAATACGGGTGTCATTTAAATGTTCATTTGAAAACAACTTATATTTTTTACTAAAAACTTTTTATTTAAAGTACTGTAGAAAAATAGTGAGTACATGTAAATTCACACTTCTATTACTCAAAACTCACCCTACAGTGAATTGTGGCAAAAGTAGTATAAAAGTTGTGATCTTAACATTTTTTATATTGAAACTCCCTACCCTTGTTAGTCAAGTCATTAATTTAGCTTACTTAAGAAACTTTCGTTTTTCTATTCCCATTTTTCATGAGTCTCACAGCAGTCAATTATTACAAGGCGAAAGAAGAGAATTTAAGCAAAAAATCCAGTTTTAATTGGAACCCAAATGCACACCAAGGCGAAAGAAGATCTTATGAAGCTAAAGTGACGGGTTGAGTTATTGAATCACACCAAATCTTTGATACACACTTCAATTTCGTATGATACTTTTATGGAGATAGAAGAGAAATGTTTTTCTATACATCCCCATTTTCTGTGTTTACTGCGGTGTTTAGTGGCTAAGAAAGTGAAATATAAGAAAATAAGATTTTTACTTTTTAATCATTTTTGTTATTTGGATTGTTTTTTCTTTCACACCAAATAAATCTAAAATATTGCCAAATTATTTTTTCTTTAAAAAAAGTAAGAAACTCATTTAGCTTTCTAAGTCAAAATAGAAATTTAAGGCAATTTTTCCGAAATTTATATCTTGACTTGAATTTCTTCAAAAAGTCTTTTTTTTTTTTTTTTTTTTTTTTTTTTTTTCCACGTTAACGTCTTTTTCTTCGAGAACAAGGTCTTTTTGACTTTGATGGCCAAGGTCTTGACTTTCAAGGGTGATAAAGTGAAACACGGTAAAAAAAAATCAAAGTATACACTTTTTTCCTTGCTCCAACATTTTAATGTATATTATCTTAATTAGTTGCTAATCCATGTTATATATGGGAATCTACCTATTTATAAGGTATCTTAAATTGATTAAGAAACTACACTATTGCATGATTTGCTCTTGTATGACTTCAATTTGTGTTACAATTTGTTCTTGTATGCTTGAACATGTAATGACTTACAAAAAGTTTGTCAAACAGTTTCAGATACTGCAAAAAAATAATTCAAAAATTCAGATATTAAAACTTCTTAAATACCAAAAAATATTAAAGAATAAGATAATTCATTGCTTAGAAATTATTGAAATAAGATTTTACTTTTTAATCATATTTGTTATTCGGATTTTTTTATTCAAATGATGAGCAACATTTTTTAAAGTTTATTAAAAAAATTTATTATTTTATTAACCAGGTAAGTTTAATGTGTCAACAATATGCATTGTTTGACACGTGAGTTGATTATGGGGACTAACTTGACAACAAGTTAAAAATAACATAGACCAAGTTAAATGCTAAGAAAAAGTATGAACCAAATTGAAAGTAATCCAAAAATGTAAGAATCAAAATAGTATTAATCACATACAAGAACACAGAGATTCACATGGAAAAATATTTCTCCTTAAATTGAAAAACCATAGGACCAATTCTGAATCATTCCACAATTATAAAATCAATTACAATAGCCCTTCTTAATTTATGCCTAACTTGAGACCCACCCTAGATATAATAATATATCTTTTAAGAAATTTATGTGAACTTATATGAGATCTTCACTCATTTTGAATACAACAACTTTTGGTGGTTGTAGCACCCCAAAAGGCATCTCCCTAGAGAAAATCTTATTTTTCATTCCCTTGTATGTCTCAAAACTAAAAAAGTCTTATTGTTTTCTTTGCTCTCACCAACACTTTTTTTGTTCTTATTATGCTCACATTGTGACAAACACTTTTCTTTTTCTTGACTTTGCAACATCAATTTAAAACCTTACAAATTCTCTTTGGTTTGTGTGTTTTACAAAAAAAATTTGTAAAGAAAATCCAAATATTGTAGTCTCTTTCTTTGCGCTACCTCTTAAGTGAAAAATCATTTTTTACTCGCTTGGTTTCACTCTTAATTCTACAATTTTTTTTCATCTTCCCATAAAAAGAGAACCCCTAGGCCAAAGCCATCACATTCTTTACCGTACTATTAATTTATAAGACTTCAATTTATATTCATTAGTTAACAAAGAGTATGTTACTTTTTTTTACAATGATTACTGTAAGAAATAGTTTTTTCTTTCACACCAAATAAATCTAAAATATTGCTAAATTAATTTTTCTTAAAAAAAATAGAAACATAGAAACTCATTTAGCTTTCTAAGTCAAAATAGAAATTTAAGGCAATTTTTCCGAAATTTGTATCTTGACTTAAATTTCTTCAAAAAGTCTTTTTATTTATTTATTTTTTATATAGTTCCACGTTAACGTCTTTTTCTTCGAGAACAAGGTCTTTTTGACTTTGATGGCCAAGGTCGTGACTTTCAAGGGTGATAAGTGACAGGCGGTAAAAAAATCAAAGTATACACTTTTTTCCTTGCTCCACTGTCCTAATGTATATTATCTTCATTAGTCGTTAACCCGTGCTATGCACGGGAACTTACTTATTTGTGAGGTATTTTAAATTGATTAAGAAACTACACTATTGCATTATTTGCTCTTCTATGACTTCAATTTGTGTTACAATTTGCTCTTGTGTGCTTGAACGTGTAATGACTTACAAAAAATTTGTCAGATAGTTTTAGATACTGCAAAAAAAAATAACTCAAAAATTTAGATATTAAATTTTCTGAAAGACCAAAAAATATTAAAGAATAAGATAATTCATTGCTTAGAAATTATTGAAATTAAACAAAATATACATGACTAAACAATAAAGAAATATAAGAGAAAGATGGGTTACATTGAAAAGAATAATCCATGGTTATAACTATTGAAAGGAATTAAAAGATTTAGAGCCTACAAATTATAGATAATATATATACATATATATGTGTGTGTGTGTGCGTGTGTGAGTGTGTGACTATACAAATTTAGATGTTAAAATTTCCAAAATGCCAAAAAAGATATATAATCAAAGAATAAGTTATTGAAACAATTCAAAAAATATCAGACTATTCAAAAGAGAAATATAAGAAAAAGAAAAAAATACACGAACCCATGAAGTAATAAGTTTTAATAAATTTTAACGGGTCTAAACTTTAAAAGAACCTTAACAGCGTGTGGCTCATGCTAAAAAATGTTGAGCAAGAGCCACATTGAAATAATGAAAACCATACCTCCTCTTCATATGTCGTACATAAGATTTCTATCCAAGAAATTAACATACTTTCATATGGTGAGGTGAAGAAAATACATATGTGTTAGAACATATGTGAATCATATTAGGAACATATGTCAATGTAGAATTGGCTAACCTTTTGACAAAACGCACTTTACTTGTAATTGGGTAGATCTAGGATGTGTTTAATATTCCATGAAACAATGTTTCAGGTCCAAGTGTTAAAACCATGCAAATTTATCCAAGAACCAAGTGAAGAAGTGCTGAATTTTGAAACTTGAGAGCTAGCTTGATTGATAGCATCTACCGAGGTTTAAAAGGCACTTTTTGCTCGATGCTTGACAGCTGCTTGATAGATAAGATATCTATCGAGATTTACGAAAAATCAGATTTTCAGTTTTGATTTCACTCCAATCCATGCATATTTGTTTAGACTTTCTTTTCTCACAACCCTAAACATATATAAGGTTTGTTTTAAGGGCTGTCACAGCTGATGCAAGTGAGTGCAACTTGATGCAAAGGTTTTTCACAAGCATATTGAGACCGGAGACAATTTGCCCTAGTTCATCTTTCTCTTTAAGAAGTTGCTGCGGTTGTACGCCATAAGGTTTTGTAACCAAGGAGTTTCGTGATTTTCATCGTGTTGAAGAACTGAAAAACTTTGCAATCAACATCCTTCTCAAGTTGGTGGTTAGTCACGTATTTGGATCCGTGCATCGATTGGTTAGTCACGTATTGGGAGCCGTGCATTGAAAATGAGAGATTGTCACTACAGAACAAGTCCAATTAGGTATTGGGGTAAGGGTTCAACTGTAGGTTGGTATAAAGTATTGGGATTCCTTTACTTGTAACCGCTTGTTGTGATAATAGTGGATTCTCAGGAGTGATGACCTTAAAATCACCTAGTGGGGTTTTTGCTTTGGAGGTTTTCCCCATTCGTAAACAAATCACCTGTGTCAAATTTATTTTCTGCTGCATTTAACTTAGTTGGTGATTTTTTTGTGCTACCACGCTTATTGAATGTAATTGAATCTAATTAATTAACTTGGCTAATTAATTGATTAATTTACCAAAGGGCTTAATACATTCTTGGCTTATCAAGTGGTATCAGAGCAGACACACTCTGATTAGGGTTAATCTTTGCTGTGTAATCCATTGACTCTGTTGTCATGGCTGCAACTGGCATGAAAAGATCTTTATTTTCAAATACATCTTATTTTTATAATTTCTACTTGTTTGAGTGTATCAGAAAATGCAAGTCTAAAAGTTATTTGAATTCTATCATGATGATTATTGGAAAAGATCTTAGCTTGACAATGATAGGCCAAAAACGTATTGACCTGTTGTGATGAATTAATTGATTAATTAGCCAAGTTTATTAATTAATCAAATTAACATGCAAATGCGTGGTAGCACAAACAAATCACCAATTAAAGTAAATGCAGCAGAAATTAAATTGACACGGTGATTTGTTTACGAATGGGGAAAACCAACACGGTAAAAACCCCACTGGGTGATTTTAAGGTCACCACTCTCGAAATTCCACTATTATCACAACAAGCGGTTACAAGTAAAGGAATCCCAGTATCTTATACCAACCTATAGTTGAACCTTTACCCCAATACCTAATTAGACTTGTTCTGTAGTAATAATTTCTCCTTTTGATGCACGGCTCTTAGTACGTGACTAACCAATTGCGCGGATCCCAGTACATGACTTCAATCACCAACTAGAGTAGGTTGTTGGTTGCAAAGTTCTTCAGTTTATCCCAAAGATGAAGATCAAGAAGATGTTTGGTCACAAAACCCTACGGTGCACAAACACAACAACTTCTTCACAAGAATGATGAACTAGGGAAAATTTTTGTCTCCAGTCATAAATTGCTTGAACAAACATTACTCAACACTTGTGCAAGTTGTGTCTCCTTTGACGGCCCTTAAAATAATCATTTTATATGTCTAGGGTTGTGAGAAAAGAAAGTCCAAACACATAATCACGGATTAGAGTCAAAACAAAACTGAAATTCTGTTTTTCATAAACCTTGACAGATGCCTATCTGTCGAACTGTTGTCGAGCAGCTGTCGAGCCACGGGGTTGGAACAGCTCTTCAAGCTCAATAAATGGCTAGTTGTTGAGCTTTAATGACAAGCACTTTTTAGCTTGAATCTTGGGCAGACTTGCATGGCTTCAACACTTGATCTTGAAACACAGTTTCTTGAAGTATTAAACATATATTAAATCTACCCAAATACAAGTAAAGTGCGTTTTGTCAAAGGATTAACCAATTACATAAAATAATGATATATGTTCCTAACAAGTGAATAACATATGTCCTAACAATCTCTCATTTTTAGAAATCCGTGACAAAACCACAACAAACAAATGAGATATGTGAGAAGTCATAAATCACTCAACTCATATTCATTTGTTGAATACAATAAAATCTATCTTAACACAAATTCTTGAAAAACTTTGCAAGAAGAGAATTTATGACAAGTAGACTTTGACAACTTGTATTTCTGAAACACTTTAAACAAAACTCATCAGGGCATCTTTGTGTGAAACAGAAATAATAAATTGCATACAAGTACTAAGAAGCATGTGCATAAAGAGAGAAAAGAAACAACACATGTAAGGGTAGGTGAAAGAAACATACATCAACATATATAAAGAAGATAAGTACAATGTATGTCAATAATGGGCACAAGACCCATGTACAAGAATTAATGTATCTAAAATAGAGAAAATAAAAAGATACAAATAATCCTCACTACATCCCTCAGATATCAACACTCCCCTTAACAAAAATGTTCTATACTAACTCTCCCCCTAAGAATGATTACTCTCATATCCAAAACTACTTCCCCTTTTTGTCACGAGTGACAAATGGTAAGAGTGTCAAGTAGACATCTTATCAGTAGAGCTAGCATCTCCATCATTATCATCATCAGAACCATCATCGTCATCACCATCATTATCATCCTCATCCTTAGAATCAGAAGCCACTAGAGGAGGTGGAGGAGAAGCCTCAGGAGCAAAGCCACCCATAACTGCCTATCACCGTGCAAAACGGTCGACATGAATGTTCACTTGATATAACTCAGTAGAGAGTGTATCAAGGTGAGCATCCATGCGTTGAAGTTACGCCATGATGTCTTCGAGTGACACATCGCTCGTAGAAAAGGTAGGAGCAGATGTGGATGGAGTCGAATGGGAGGGAAGAGCTGCTGACCCAGACTGCCTCGACCTAAACTGCGCCTTGCTACGTTTCACAGTAGCATAGTCTATGGCACACATGAAAGTGAAATGGTCGGACACTGGAAAGGGAACAGAAAAATGGCGTAAGATCCTTGTGATAGCCGAAGGAAAGATAAGCTTATCACGGGATGCCGAGTCCCTATAGACATCTAGAATAGACAAAATAAAGTGAGAGGGAAAATCTATGGTAAGATGCTTAAGAAGGGACAACGAAAATTGAGCACGAGGCTCTATGATATAGTTATAGTGAGAAAGAAGGTGAAGAACGAATGTCATAACCATGTTAAAAAACCGAGGACCTTTTGCAAAGTCCGAATAGTAAGTGAACTGACGCTCACCCCAATTAGAAGGGCGCTCACAAAAAGTAGATTTGAGCTCATCTTTGGACACAGTCCTCAGACGCTCACAACCAGTGTAGTCAGGGAACTCTACCTTAGGAACATGAAGCACATCCACAACAAGCTGCGGTGTGAGAGCAATGCGCGTACCTCGAATGCGAGTGTGAAAGAGAGGTACTAAAAAATCAAATCCATGCACGTTGGAGTAAAACTCCTGGATCAGCATGGATGGACATGTGACCGGGACGTTACACAATGACTCCCAACCCCGACTGTGAATGACATCAGGTAGGTTAGTGTCAGCGAAGTCCACCAGAATGACTCGGCGTTCCGAATGAATGCCTCGTTGAGAAAAGTTCTCCGAGAAAGCCTTACGAGCATCCTCATCACGGAACCAAATATGTGATGGAGTAGGATCAGAGGAAGTGGATGCTCTAGAATGAAAAGGGTTCTGGGACAGAGTGGACTTACGTTTTGGTGTCATAGACATGACTAACGTAAACGAAAAGAGAGGGAGAGAGAGAGAAACAATCAGAAAAGTCCCAAGCAGTTCAAATGTATCAAAATATATAGAAAAGAGAGTACGTATGCATGGGAAATGCATGAACATGTGACATGAAATATAAAAGGCATCATGGGCTCAGCCCAATTCAATCCTACTAGCACACAATCAATTTGCACACATCTAAATGCATGATAATACTGTTATAATGCGTATGCGATGCAATGTATGAGATTCTAAACTCATTTAGGCAAAACACCTTCCCAAAATTTCAACAAAAACTCATCAATTTTGAAAATCTCCAAATTTTTTCAAAAAACCCTAATACCTAGGTTTCAAAACATGAAATGCATGTAAATGAGAGAGTCGAAGCTTACCAAGTGAAGAAAAACTTGTAAAAGCTTGAAGAAACCTTGAGGAAGAAGTTTGGAGTGAGTGAGAGAGGTTTGGGAGGTGAAAAAACGAAGCTATCGAGAGAGAGATTGAGAGAAATGAAAATTGAATCATACAAAACCTATATATAGAGGTTCAGTAAATCTCGACAGATAGAGGTGTCGAGACATCTGTCGAGCTAGGTGTCGAGAAAACAAAACTTCGACAGATGCAGCTATCGAGGATTTGTTGAGGGACAATCCAACAAAAGGCTAAAGGAAGCTCGATCGATTCACTAGCTGTTGAGAAGCTATTGAGGATCTAGAAGAAATCTTGATCGATCCACCTAACTGTCGAGAAGCTATTGAGATTGCGATAAGAGGAAGATGAAAAGCTCGTTAGATAGTCAGGTGTCGAGGAGGTGTCGAGAAGCTGTCGAGATTGCTTAAAAACTGTTTTTCAAGAAGGGAAAAACACAGATATGAATGCAATTAAGCATGCAACTCAACCAAGGATCCAAACAGCATTATAAGTTCTCAAAATCATCTCTCAACAACAATTTTAAGCATATAGATCTCAAAACACACACACACACACACACACACACACACACACACACACACACACACACACACACACACACACACACTAAACAAGTCTAACCAATTTTATATTTCAAAAATAAGTTAAGACAATTTAGTGAGCATACATTAACACATGTAAACCTTGTGATGGCCAAATCATATTGTACATGCACATGTATTAAGAGTAGTAAAGAATATTGCATGTTGTGTGTGAAAAACATTGCAAGATTGCATAAGTGTATACATGTTATGATGATTTGAGATATGAGAAAATCACTTTAACTCACACACAATCATAACTGTTTGATGGGGACTATCACCTTTGAGGTACATCCTATAACTCCCATATCTCCTAGAATACACGCTTGCAATCATATTTAAAGCATTTTGGTCTTTTTGCTCTTTATTTTTTTATTTATATTTCTTTGCATATTTTTCTTTTTAAGCAAATCATGCATGGGCATATAAGAGAGAGAAAAGAAATACCCAATGATGTTAAGCATTTGACATTCCATTTTTGCTATTCTGAAGCACACAAATGTCATTGACATTGCATTTTTGCTATGCCGAAGTATACAGATGTCATTTCATAATTAGCAGGCAACAGTGGTGAAATGGTTATTTATGTCTTTCTCTTAGGATTTTCTAGTTCTTTCTATCAAAAAGAGTGATACGAGTATTAAGTATAAGAGATTACTTAATTTTATTCATCACAAATAAGAGTTACAAAGCTCACTTACTTAGTTGTGCATAGAGATGCTCATTTAAGCTACGAAAGATACAAAATTTAGAAAATTTTGTTTCAATGGCCATCCAAAGTACACAAGTACCCATGTACACAAAACACACACTGTTTTTGTATTTTTTTCATTTTTCAATTTTTTTGATTTTTATTTTTATATAAAAAACAAAATAAACAAAACTAAAAACAAACAGAAACATATTAAACAAAGCAAAGCATAAAAACTAGACTGACTCAAAATAAAAGCAAAACACACAAGTTATGCAAAAACAAAAACACAAAGAGAGAGAAGAAAGTGATAGAATCACTTGGAGCCCTTTTCCTTCCACACCTTAGAAGAACCTTTCCTTTGATTAAACCCTTGAATCGGCAGTGAGGGGGAAGAATTGAAACCGTTCAAGTTTGAAAGGAACATGAGGGGTTTGAGAAGATCTTCGAGGGGAGCAAGAGAGGATTGAAGCTGATTCTGGCTTCCAGATGCTATCATGCCGTTGCTCTGTTGAGTGGCTAATCACTTATAGCAATTTGGTTGAGTATGACCGGTAACACCACAATAATGACAGAGATGCTACTTCTTTTGTTTAGACTTTTGAGAGTTAGCCTTCTTAGCCCTAGGGTTTTAGCTTCCTTCTTATCTTGCTTAAGGGGTGTTCCTAAGATAGATTTACCATTGTCTATGTTCTCACTAGCTAAATTAGTTTTAACATCATTGTTCTCAATTTCAACATTATTACTAGGAAGAACAAAAAGAGTAGTACTAGTAGAAGCAATATTAGAAGAGCAGAGACCATACCCTAAACTTATTCGATCAGAAGCAGATTTCTGAAGACTAAGCATCTTATCAAGTTTTGCACTTGAAGTCCTCTCCAATTAAGCTCTGACTTGAAACAGCTCCGCTTCAAGCTTCTTGGTCTTTTCAGTTAAGAAATTATTTTCTAACCTCAATGCTCCAATAGTCTGATTAGCTTTATCAAACTTTGTGGAAAGCTTTTCATGATCAAGTTCCACATCACTGAGTTTTTGGTGGCCAGCCTATAAAGTTTCTCATGTTTCTTAGAAACCTTGTATAGTTTCTCATAGGCTGTATGGATATCATCTTGATCATCCATCTTCTCAGATTTGGACTCCACCAATTCCTCTTCTTTATCCACATCTTCAACAATCCCCTCAGTAGGATTGACAGTGGCAGTGAATGCATTCAGGATTCCCTCTTCCTCATTGTCGGAATCATCCACAGGCTCGGTGTTGCTCAAAGTAGCAGCAAGTGCCTTACTTTTCCCAATGCTCTTGAGATATGTAGGACACTCTTGTTTCATGTGACCGAAGCCTTAACACCTAAAGCACTTAGGTCTTGCGGGAATAGTGTACTGACCGCCATCCTAGCATCCTTCTTCCCTTTGTCTTGACTCTTGAACTGAGAAGAACTGGATTGCCTACGGTCCTTGTCAAAGCCCTTCCCATTGGCATTCTTCATGAACTTCTTGAATTGCTTGGTGATGTAGGACTTCATCTTAGAATCTTCATCGTCTGAAGACTCATCCGTGTCACTGCTCTTAGCCTTCAAGGCCGTGCTCTTGCTCTTGCCGGACTTACCAATCCTTGTTAACCCTAGCTCGTAAGTCTACAGATTGCCAACCAGCTCTGTCAAAGGAATCTTGTCAATGTCCTTTGATTCCTCGATCGCTGTAATCTTGGCATGGAATCTCTCAGGTAGAGATCTGAGTACCTTTCTCACAATCTTGGGTTCAAAAATGGTTTCCCTAAGATTGAAAGCTGAGTTCACTATGTCCTTGAGCATGGTATAGAACTCATCAAATGACTCATCCTCCTCCATCTTAATCTTTTCGAAGCTTGTAGTGAGCCTCTGAAGCTTCGAATCCTTGATAGCCTTAGTTCCTTCATAGGTTGTTTGGAGGATGGTCCATGCTTCCTTTGTAGTTCCAGTGGAGGATATCTTCTTGAATTCCTCATTAGTGACTGCACTGAACAAAGCATTCAATGCCCTGTTGTTGAAGTTTGCCCCCTTGATCTTGGCTTCATCCCAATCGGCCAGCACTTCCTTTGGCTTGGTCCAGCCAATCTCTACATCTTGCCACACCTTCTCATCTAGAGACTGCAAGAAAGCTCTCATGCGTACTTTCCAGTATGCATAGTTAGTGCCACCAAATAAAGGAGGTATGATTAAATATTGTCCTCTATCCATGACAAACAGGGGTCAATGAATCAACACAACACAACAAAGATTAAAACCTAATCAAAGTGTGTCTGCTCTGATACCACTTGATAGGCCAAAAACATATTGACCCCTTATGATGAATTAATTGATTAATTAGCCAAGTTTATTAATTAATCAAATTAATATGCAAATGCATGGTAGCACAAACAAATCACCAATTAAACTAAGTGCAGCGAAAATTAAATTGAGACGGTGATTTATTTATGAATGGGGAAAACCAACACGGCAAAAACCCCACCGGGTGATTTTAAAGTCACCACTCTCGAAATTCTACTATTATCACAATAAGCGGTTACAAATAAAGTAATTCCAGTACCTTATACCAACTTACAGTTGAACCCTTACCCCAATACCCAATTGGACTTGTTCTATAGTGACAATTTCTCCTTTTGATGCACAGCTCCTAGTACGTGACTAAGCAATTGTGTGGATCCCAGTACGCGACTTCAATCACCAACTAGAGAAGGTTGTTGTCTGCAAAGTTCTTCAGTTCATCCTAACGATGAAGATCAAGAAGATGCTTGGTCACAAAACCCTATGGTGCATAAACACAGCAACTTCTTCACAAGAATGATGAACTAGGGCAAAACTGTGTCTCCGGTCATAAATTGGTTGATCAAACTTTGCTCAACATTTGTGCAACTTGTGTCCCCTTTGACGGCCCTTAAAATAATCATTTTATATGTCTAGGGTTGTGAGAAAAGAAATCCCAAACACATAATCACGGATTAGAGTCAAAACAGAACTGAAATTCTGTTTTTCATAAACCTCGATAGATGCCTATATGTCGAGCTGTTGTCAAGCCACGGGGCTGGCACAGCTCTTCAAGCTTGATAGATGGCTAGCTGTCGAGCTTTAATGATAGAGACTTTTCAGCTTGAATCTTAGATAAACTTGCATGGCTTCAACACTTGATCTTGAAACACAGTTTCTTGAAGTATTAAACACATCTTAAATCTACCAAAATATAAGTAAAGTGCGTTTTGTCAAAGAATTAGCCAATTACATAAAATAGTGACATATGTTTCTAACAAGTGAATTACATATGTCCTAACAGACAAAGAAGAAACTAGACTGTCTCAGAATGAAAATGTGCAAAGGAGTTCATCTGAGAAGAATAAAAGTTAAAAGCTTTGTTCATAAAAGGCAGATGAGAGAAAACACCATTCCTACTTATCTGTCATCTAAGCATGAAGTGTGCTTCACGATGAAGTCGACATTTAAGGTTATAGACACGTGTTTATGGTACCTTGATAGCGGCTGCTCAAGACACATGACTAGAGACCGATCTCTCTTTAAGGTTTTCGAGTCTAAGAAAGGTGGTAATGTCACTTTTGGTGATGGGAGCAAATCATAGATTAAAGTAAAGGGAACCATCTCACTACCTGGACTACTAGACATTGCAAATGTGTTATATGTAGAAAGTCTGAGAGTGAACCTGTTGAGCACAAGTTAGATATGTGATCAAGATTTTATGGTGCTATTCTTAAAGGGAAAATGCCTTGTGTTGGATGAGTCTGGAAAGAAACTCATAAGTGGTGTTTGCACTCTAGACAATTGTTATGGTTTAGTCCCTGATGCTGATATTGTGTGCAATAGCATTCGTTTGCCAAACGAAGATCTATGGCATCAAAGGATGGGACGTGCTAGTTACAAACATCTTTCAATTGTATCTAAGCATGAATTAGTTTTAGGGATGCCAAAGCTCAGTAGAGTGAACAATGTGGTGTGTGGACCATGTTAGCTTGGGAAACAGATGAAAGCTAAACATCCGGGCACTCAGACATCTGGTACATCTAGACCATTAGAACTACTACATCTGGATCTCATGGGTCCAACCAGAATTGAGTCTCTTGGTGGAAAGAAATACATCATGGTTGTGGTAAATGACTTCATTAGGTACACTTGGGTCATCCTTTTATGATCCAAATCTGATGTTTCTAAGAACATTGAAGCCTTGTGCATAAGATTGTAGAATGAGAAGAGTTTAATGATTGATCGAATTTGAAGTGATCATGGTAAACAATTCAAGAACTCTTACATGGAGTTCTTTTGTACTAGATCAGGTATATCTTAGGAATTCTCTCCTTCTATTACTCCTCAGTAGAATGGTGTAGTAGAAAGAAAGAACAAGGTTATTCAGGAGATGGCTAGAGCCATGCTGCACAACAAGGATGTGGCTAGAAACTTGTAGGGAGAAGCCGTTAACACTATGTGTTATATGGTTAAAAGGGTGTATTTCAAACCTGGTACCAAAACGATTCCCATGAGTAGTGGAAGGGAAGGAAATCAAATGTTAAGTATTTTTGAATCTTTGGAAGTACTGGTTTCATTCTCAAGGAAAGAGAGAATGTGGTAAAATTTGACTCCCGAAGTGATGAAGGAATATTTCTGGGATACTCCTCTACAAGCAAGGCTTATAGGGTATACAACAAGAGAACCAAGAAGGTAATGGAAATTGTAAATGTTGTTATCGATGAATCTTTAGAGTTTGGTTCTGAGAAACTTAGTGAGGAGACCCCCAAAGAAATTCCTTTTCTCGAGCCCAAGGACGTTCAAGAAATCGTTGATCAAGAGCCTACATCTCCAAGTACTCTCGGCATTTCAAGTGTTGTACAAGGTTCAACAGACATACCTACTTCGCCTGATTCTGAATCCCATGAAGAGAAAGGACCTTCCTCCTGGATTAAATTGAATCACCCTCCTGAAATTATTGTGGGAAACATGAATGAACTTACACTAAGGAAGCGTACAGTTGATAAATGTGTTGCTAACTTTGCGTCATATTCTTGTTATTTGTCATAGGTTGAACCCACCAAGGTTGAAGTAGCTCTTCAGGACGAAAGTTGGGTTGAGGCTATGCATGATGAACTGCTTCAATTTCAAAGGAATGATGTTTGGATTATAGTACCTAGACCGGAAGGAGAGCACATCATTGGTACAAAGTGGATATTCCGCAATAAGACTGATGAGGAGGGTAATGTGATCCGTAACAAGGCTTGTCTTGTGGCTCAAGGATACTCTCAAATGGAAGGAGTAGACTATGATGAGACATTTGCTCCAGTAGCTCGTATGGAATCCAACAGGATTCTCCTAGCCTTGGCATGTCACTTAAAGTTCAAGTTTTACCAAATGGATGTAAAGACTGCTTTCTTGAATGGGTTCCTTAAAGAAGATGTATATGTGGCTCAACCAAAAGGATTCATTGATCCACACTTTTCGGATCTTGTGTTGTACCTCAAGAAGGCACTCTATGGTTTAAAGCAAGCCCCAGAGCTTGGTATGATTGGCTCACACAATACTTGGTGTCACATGGGTTCACAAGAGGAAAAGTCGATCAAACTCTCTTCATCAAAAGGGAAGACGAGTTGGTAGTTGCTCAAGTTGATAGTTTTTAGACACCTTAAAAATATAATTGGATTAACCTAGGTAATTAGCCAAGTTATTACTTAGTCCAAATTCCAAATCTAGGTTATCACAATCAAACAATCATATCATGCATAGCAGTGGAAAGATAAATAACACAATGATATGATCACCCAGGAAACTAAACTGGTAAAAACCTGGGGAGGATTTAACCTAGCTATCCTTAAGGTAAACCTGAATCCACTATGAAAGAATCGAAGTTTTACAATAGGACTTAGACCACTAACATCTTATTGTTACCCACCAGTAGAAACTTACTGACAAGACCACGTGCAAGCTCCGAGACCACGGACTCCTTTTTTCTTGGATTCTCCAGTAAGTACAAGCACACCCGCTTGTGTTTCTTTAAGTTCTTATGGCAGCAACTCAATGATCATCAAGTTCTTAAACATATCTCCTTCTTGATAATCCTAAACTTGTGTAAAGGAAAGCTTTTCACAGATTTCACAAGAGATTTACACAAACAGCAATATGAGCAACACTAAAACGTGGCTAGGGTTTGCCTTATATACATAGGGCAAAAACACAAAACCCTAAACATTTTAAATGAACTAGGGCTGAGTTGGAATTCTACAGAAAAACACATTCTGCCCGAATTTCGATTGATCGAGCCTAAGCTTTGATCGATCAAACCAGGCCGAATTGCACTTTTAATTCTACATCAACTTAAATCCAACTTTACATAAATGACAAAACTTTGAGCAAGTCTAAACATGACTAAACATCTTGTTTTGATCATGGTTTGCCAACAATACACATTAGAGTTCTAAATACATAAGTTCCTAAGTCTTTAGAACCTAACAAACTCCCCCTTTGGCAATTCGTGACAAAACACAACTAAAAGCTCAAAGTTTACAAAGAAAAGCCCTTAACAAAAAAATGCTCATAAAAACAAATCCAATCCTAACTACTATCCATTAGTTGCAAGTGTAGACAATAGCTCAATTGAATCAACCTGTATATTTCCTGAAACACTTAAACAAAATGCATAACCGCAAGTATGGAAAATACAAGTAAACAAAATAAATTCTTGATTTCAACCAACACACAATAAAGACATATATCAATGAATAACTCATAAATATAAATCAATAAGCAGATGAAACAAGAAACATATAAAACAATAAATGTATCTCCCCCTATCATGAATAGCCCAACAAAAAAAAAAAAAAAAAAAAAAAAAAAAAAAGCTAAAGAGGTAAATACAAAGTGAAGCACCTAAATACAATCTAATCTCCACAAGCTCCAACAAAAAAAAAAAAATGCTCTCCCCCTGAAAACAAAAACTCTACAAGTGCTCAAATCCAAAATATACTCCTCTTTTTTGTGACGGAATGCCAAAGGACAATCAAAATCCATCATTAAAAGGAGGTGGCAGTGAGGATCGTCGAAACTGTGCCAACTCTGCGCACAAAGCACGGATCTCATTGAGCACGTCCACCAAAATCTGTCCATAAGCCGCCTGAATAGTCAAGACATGATCCAATGTACGTCGAATGTCTGAAACATCCGAAGTAGTCGGTGGAGGAACATCAGCAGCAGCAGCACCAGCACCAAACGCCTTAGTCATGTTAGCACCTGTAGAAGAGGGAGGAGGGGAACAACACTAGATGACCCACCTCTAAGACACGTAGAGCCAACTCTCAAGTGAGCAGCCTCTGCCTAAGGAAGGTGGCACCTGTGGGAGTTATGACATGAACGGGCTCATCAGCAGGGAAATCAACTAAATCGAGAAACAACAAAATCCTATGAATGAAAATAGGATGGATAAGCTATGACAGAACTCCTATGAACTTCGTTCAAAGAACGAAGAAACAAATGAGGAAGACTGATAGATGCACCGGAAACAAAGGCATACAAAAACACACATCGCCCAAGAGGGATGGTGTGGAGATGAGAAATAGGCCACAAAGAATGACACGCAATTCTAAAGAAAAGATAGACAGTCTTAGTAAGCTCAATAGACGTGATCCGAGGATCAGAACCCCACTGGATAGAAGACCAGTGATGTAAGACATAACGCCATCTAGGGGTGGAGACTCCTCATAAGGATAGACAGGCTCTCTAACGACCGGAACCCCAAGAGCTTCAGCCACTATCCGAGGGGTAATGGTGAATTCAACACCTCTTATCCAACTTCTAACCAGGGTGTTGGAATCATAGACGTGGCAAGAGAGATTCGAGAAGAACTCTCTAATCAGGGTGATCGGGGGTGGATGATCTACCTCTAACAAAGACAACCAACCTCTACTCTCAAGGTTTGCCCTAATGGCAGGATCTACCTCATCTAACTCAACAGAACGCTCAGCCCAAATCTTTTTCTTACAGTTCAGTTTTTCAAAGACCTCTCTGCTTTTGTCATTCCTGAACAACTCACTCCTAGAGGGAGACTCAGAGGAAGTGGAGGAGGTCCTATGGGCTCTAGTCTTCTTAGGCATGGTGCTAGGAAAAGGACAAAGACACAAAGTAGAAAAAAAAACAAAAAATCAAGGGCAGACTGCAAGTTAGCACAAAAAAATATATAACAAAAATCTATATGATGCATGAACAGTTTAAATGTCATGATGCATGCTCTAATGCAGTGCAATTAAGTTCAAATTAAGTTCAAGTTCACAAAATTGGCTTGAGCATAGAGTTTCTAACAAAAACCCAAAAATTTGAAAAACCACTTGTTCAATTTGTAAAAAATTGACCAATTGATCATCACACAAGATAGATTATATAAAATAATGATCAATTACATCAATTCAACAAGCCAATTTCATCAATTTAAATCAATTTTAACAAAATCCCAAAATTCAAATAAATACAGGCCCTAGAATTTTCGATTTCGTACAAAACACCAAATTAATCAAATTAAACATCATAGATCATGATTATAACATTATAGGAACAAGTCCCAATGATCAATTTCAGAAAAAGTGGCTTGAAACATCAAAAATCCCAATTTGAAAGGTTCTGAAAATACCCAATCAAATGCATAGAAAAATGCATGAAAACATGAAAAAAAATGCAAAAGGAAGGGCATATGGATTTACCGGCTTATAGAGAGGAAAACCTTGCAAAAAATCCGGAGGAAAACGACAAAACATTTGTGGGCAAGCCTTGTCCAATTCAGAGAGAGAGAGAAAAGTTTAAAAAACTTTTTGAAAAGTAAGTTTGAACAAGTCAAACTTTGATTTTAAAAAACCTGATTCATGATTTTCGATTGATCGAAATAGAACAGAGGCTTCTTTTAAAAATTTTAAAACAATTTCGATTGATCGAAAAACAGATTGGATCAATCGAAGCAGACAGAGGCTTCCTTAAAAATTTTAAAACAATTTCGATTGATCGAAAAACAGATTGGATCAATCGAAGCAGACAGAGGCTCACAAATTTTTTGAGAAAAAACAAAGGTTTTGAAAATAACAAAGACTCATTTTAGAAACACATCAAAGCATTGAAATTGATGAACAAAATGCATAAGTATGTGATGCAATGTATTTCAAAAACAACTGTTTTAAACCTGGTTTTCCCAAAATTAAGATCATCAAACGTTCTCCATAAATTCTCAAGCATCAAATCTATTTTGCATAAAAACTCAAAGTATTTGCAAACTTAGTTGGTCAGACCAAAGACACACACAATAACATGTACAATGTTTAGCAAAGAATAACTTGTGTAGTGTGTGCAATTAGCAAAAGTTTGAGATACATGTGAGGTGATATGTGTATAACAATTAAACACAAAGTCTACAAAATTCATCACATAGAATCTTAAAGAGACTATTACCAAAAGAGTTACATCATATAACTCCCACATCTCCTAGATCATAAGCTTGCAATCATGTAAGTTTCTTGATTTTACCTCATATTGTACATACAAATTTTAAATTATTTAGAAACTTATTAAAATAGCTGGGATAATGTACACACTAATTTTAGCAATTATTTGATTTAGCTTTAAGTCCAATAATGTACACACCAATTTTAGCATTTAGACCGAGGCTACACCTTATGATCTTTTTGTGCATGTGCTACACTTTCTCGAACACAAAATCTTACGATATGTACTAAGGTGTTCATGATTAGCCAGTGAACAGTGGTGAGATGGTTATTTATGCCTTTCTCTAAGGTTTCAAGTCTGACAATCAAAGACATGTGACTTCAAGATTAAGACAAAGTATTCAAAACCATAAACATGTTTTCCACACAACATACACTACAAAGCTTCAACTAGTAAAGTGCAATAAGTAAGCTCATCAAAGCTAAATAAAGTACAAAAGACATGTTATGTGAAAATAAATTGACCAACCTTGTTTTCAAAAACCAAGAAAATAGTGCAAAACACAACTTGCTTCATTTTTTTTTTTCCGAAAAAGATAAACAAAAACAACCTAGAATGAAATGCAAGAATGTTATGAAATGCAAATCCTAGAAACAAAGAAAACAAAAACCAAAGAACAATGGTCACAAAGAATAGCAATGAAGCACAAGGACCAAGAAAGTCAAGACAGATCAAGGACACAAAATCACACCAATTACTTGACGAAGTGTCTCAAACTTACTTCTATCAAGGGGTTTGGTGAAGATGTCAGCATTCTGTCGTTCAGTAGGGATATATTCAAGACACACAATCTTTCTTTCAACAAGATCCCTAATGAAGTGATATCTAATCTTTATGTGCTTAGTCTTAGAATGTTGAACAGAGTTCTTAGATATATCAATAGCACTAGAGTTATCACAATAAACAAACATGGTATCTTAGGATATCCCATAATCAGTTAAAACCTTTTTCATCCAAAGAAGCTGTAAGCAACAACTTCCAGCAGCAATATATTCTGCCTCTATAGTAGACAAAGACACAGAATTTTGCTTTTTACTCACCAAGCAACAAGATTGGCTCCTACATAAAAACACCCACTGCTGGTGCTTTTTCTATCATCAGCATTACTAGCCCAATCAGAATCAGAAAAACCAGCAAGAGACAGATTAGACTCTTTACTATAAAATAATCCATAATCACAAGTTTCACCAACATATTTAATGATTCTTTTTACAAAATTCAAATGTGAAACTTTAGGATTGGATTGAAATCTAGAACAAACACCAACACTAAAGGCAATATCAGGCCGATTAGCAGTCAAATACAAAAGGTATCCAATCATACTTCTGTATAATGTAACATCAATAGACTCACCTGATGGATCATTTGTTAATCTTGCATTTGCAGCCATTGGTGTTCTAACATGTGCAACATTGTCCAGTCCAAATCTCTTAACTAGATTTCTTGCGTACTTTGCTTGGTTGATGTAGATTCCTGAGTTCGTTTGTTTCACATGTAATCCCAAGAAATAAGTTAGTTCACCAACCATACTCATTTCGAACATAGCCTTCATTTCATCTGCAAAAGAATGAACAAGAGAGTCATTAGTAGCACTAAAAAAAATATCATCAACATAAATTTGAGCTACAACAAAACTATTCTTATCCTTTCTTATAAAGAGAGTAGTGTTTGCAGATCCCCTTTTGAATCCATGCTCAGTGAGATATGTAGTCAATCTATCATACCAAGCTCGTGAAGCTTGTTTCAAACCATATAGGGCTCTCTTCAACTTATACACATCATCCGGTCTGTGAGGATCAACAAAACCCTTCGGTTGTTCAACATATACCTCTTCTTGCAAAATTCCATTTGAAAAAACACTTTTGACATCCATTTGATACAGCTTGAAATTCAGATGACTAGCTATAGCCAGAAGTATCCTGATGGATTCCAATCTTGCTACCGGTGCAAAGGTCTCATCGAAATCAGTCCCTTCCACTTGTGTGTAACCTTGAGCAACAAGCCTTGATTTATTTCTGATAACAGTGCCATGTTCATCTGATTTGATCTTAAAGATCCATTTAGTTCCTATCACATTTACACTCTTTGGTCTAGAAACTAATTCTCACATATCATTCCGAATAAATTGATGAAGTTCTTCATGCATAGAATTTACCTAATCAGCATCTTGAAGTGCTTCATCTACCTTTTTTGGTTCAAATTGGGATAGATAGCATGAGTGTGTAGTTACACTTAAGGCTTTTGATCTTAATCTCATGTTATCATTCAAACTTCCCAATATGTTTGTGGAAGGATGATTTGGTCTTACTCTAAAGGAAGGACCTTTGACTAGAGATGTGGAGGTACCTTTTTGTTCTGATGAAGGACTAAACTTATGTTGTGCTTGTTGAGTCTCATGAACTAGGGTGGATGGTTCCGGACTTGATGGCATAGAAATTGCATCATTTAGCACCAACAACTCTTCATCACTATGCTTCCCAACATAATCAACAGGAAGTGAGTCATTAACCTCCATTGGCTTATCTTGAACCGGAGTAGTATCTTTTGAATGTGCTTTTGAGCATACTTCATCATTGATCACAACATTTGAAGATTGCATGACTGTTTTGGTTCTTAGATTATACACTCTATATGCTCTACTAGTAGAGGAGTATCCTAGAAAATATCCCTGTCACTCTTTGCATAAAATTTTTCTAGGTTCTCTCTATCACATAGAATGTAACAATCACTATCAAATATCTTGAAATACTTAACAACAAGCTTCTTTCCTCTCCAGAGTTCATAAGGAGTCTTCTTGGAATCAGGTCTGAAATACACCCGATTGAGTGTATGGCAAGCAATGTTAACTACTTCTCCCTAGAAGGATTTGGGCAACTTTTTATTGTGCAGCATGACACGAGCCATCTCCTAAACAACCTTATTATTCCATTCCACTATTCCATTCTGTTGAGGTGTCTTGGGTGAAGAGAACTCTTGATGTGTGCCTTGATCATTGCAGAAGGTAGCCAGCTTGGTATTCTCAAATTCTCTTCCATGGTCATCTTTGATTCTGGCTATCACAATATCTTTCTTAACCTACAATTTCTTGCACAGATGTATCATCTTTTCAGGAGCCTCAACTTTATCTTTCAAAAGCTTAACCCAAGTATATCTAGTAAAGTCATCCACGACCACTAGAATATATTTCTTTCCACCTAAACTCTGAACTTTGGCAGGACCCATAAGATCAATGTGCAGCAACTCTAGAGGTCTTAAAGTTTGAACAATAGCTACAAACGGATGTTTGGATTTCACCTGTTTACCTACCTGACATGGTCCACATATGCACTTATCTATCTTCTCAAATTTAGGTAAACTAACAACTGCATCACATTTGGAAATCTTCTCTAATTGCTTATGACTTGCATGCCCCAACCGTTGATGCCACAAATCAACTTGATCAATCTTTGCACTAAAGCATTTGTTGCTTATACTTGGTGTTAAACCATAACAGTTGTCAGCTGTCCTTACACCAACACACATACAGTCACCTCCTTTATCAAGTATCTCACATTCATACTTAGTGAAGAAAACATTCAGTCCATTATCACAAATCTGACTGATGCTGAGTAAATTTGCCTTCAATCCATCAACATACCAAACATATTCAAAGACTGGCAACCTGGAGTGTCCATAGTTCCAATGCCTTTAATTACAGATTTGCTTCCATCTCCAAAAATGACTCTCCCAATCTTTCCTTCAAAAAGAGTCTTGAATAATCCTTTGTTTCATGTCATATGCTTGGAACAACCACTACCCAAATACCAAAGACAAGAATCACGTGCCTTTATGGCAGTTAGAGCAGTATAATACAAGTAATTATTATCACATGTGACAAGATCAAGAAACTCAAGGAAAGATTTAACAAAAGCAACAAGGGACAAAGACAACAAGTAAGCAAGTTCATACATAAGCAAAAACATTTTTCGAAAATCCATGACAACAGGGGTCAAGGATCAGCTCAGAGATCAAAAGATCAACAACAAGAGAGCAACCTGCACTGATACCACTTGATAGTTTTTAGACCCCTTAAAAACACAATTGGATTAACCTAGGTAATTAGCTAAGTTATTACTTAGTCCAAATTCCAAATCTAGGTTATCACAATCAAACTATCATATCATGCATAGTAGTGGAAAGATAAATAACACAATGATATGATTACCCAGGAAATCAAACCGGTAAAAACCTGGGGAGGATTTAACCTAACTATTCTCAAGGTAAACCTGAATCCACTATGAAAGAATTGAAGTTTTACAATAGGACTTAGACCATTAACATCCTATTGCTACCCACCAGTAGAAACTTATTGACACGACCACGTACAAGCTTTGAGACCACGGACTCCTTCTTTCTTGGATTTTCCAACAAGTACAAGCATACCCGCTTTTGTTTCTTTAAGTTCTTATGGCAGCAATTGAATGATCATTAAGTTCTTGAACGAATATCCTTCTTGATAATTCTAAACTTGTGTAAAGGAAAGCTCCTCACAGATCTCATAAGAGATTTACACAAACAGCAATATGAGCAACACTAAAATGTGGCTAGGGTTTGCCTTATATACATAGGGCAAAAACACAAAATCCTAAACGTTTTAAATGAACTAGGGCTGAGTTGGAATTCTGCAGAAAAAACGCATTTTGCCCGAATTTTGATTGATCGAGCCTAAGCTTCGATTAATCGAACTAGGCCAAATTGTACTTTTAATTCTGCATCAACTTAAATCCAACTTTACATAAATGACACAACTTTGAGCAAGTCTAAACACGACTAAATATCTTGTTTTGATCATGGTTTGCCAACAATACACATTAGAGTTCTAAATACATAAGTTCCGAAGTCTTTAGAACCTAACACAAGTCTATGTTAATGATATCATCTTTGGGTTGATTAAGGATGAACTTGCTCATAGTTTCTCAAAACTCATTCAGGCCGAGTTTGAGATGAGCATGATTGGAGAGTTGACTCATTTCCTTGGTTTGCGGATCCATTAGCAAGAGTCAGGTATATTCCTATCTCAATCTAAATATGCTAAAAATCTTGTGAAAAAGTTTGGTTTGGAATCTGCTAGTTTTGTTAGAACCCCTATGACCCCAAATGTTAAACTCACTGTTGATTTGTTGGGTAAAAGTGTTGGTTCATCTCTATGTAGAAGCATGATAGGTAGTCTTCTTTACCTTACTGCTAATAGACCTGATATCAGTTATAGTGTGGGAGTGTGTGCTAGATATCAAGCTAATCCTGAAGAGTCTTATATGATTGCTTTGAAGAAAATCATAAAGTATGTCAAAACCACTGCCGACTTTGGTGTGTGGTACAGCAAGGACACAAATGATGTCTTAGCTGGGTATTCTGATATAGACTGGGCTGGGAATGCTGATGATAGAAAGAGTACATCGGGGGTTGTTTTTATGAGGGTAATAATCTTGTGTCCTAGATGGGCAAAAAGCAAAATTCCATCTCCTTATCCACTACAGAGGCTGAATACATCGTTGCCAATAGCTGTTGCACCCAACTTCTATGGATGCAAAAACTCCTCCATGATTATGGTATTTGTCAAGAATATTTTACCATCTCTTGTGACAATACCAGTGCCATCAACATCTCTAAGTATCCTGTTCAACATTCTCGAACTAAACACATAGAGATTCGACATCACTTCATTTGGGAGCTTGTAAAAGATGGTACTCTCACTCTTGAGTTCATTCACACTGATGATCAGAAGGCTGATTTGTACACCAAACATCTTGATAGCAAACGGTTTGAATTCCTTCGCCAAAACATTGGTGTTATCTCCATGGATTGATCTCCTCTTCTCCTCCTTCTTCCTCATGCATTTGCATCTAGTTTTATGCTTTGCTTTGTTTAACACATTTTTGTTTGTTTATTTTCAGTTTTGCTTTATTTTTAGTGTGTGTTTTGTGTACATTGGTACTTGTGTAACTTGAATGTCTATTGAAATAAAGTTTTCTAAATTTTGTATCCTTTGTAACTTTTAGATGAGCATCTCTATGCACAACTAAGCAAGTGAGATTTCTGACTCACATTTGTGATGAGTAAGATTAAGTAATCTCTTGTACTTAATACTTGTATTACTCTTTTTGATGGGAAGGACTAGAAAATCTTAAGAGAAAGAAATAAATAATCATCTCACCACTGTTGCTCGCCAATCATGAAATGACATCTATATGCTTCGGCATAGCAAAAGTGCAAAGTCAAAAACTTAACATAATTAGGTATTTCTTTTCTCTTTCTTATATGCCCATGCATGGTTTGCTTAAAAGAAAAATACGCAAAGAAAAATAAATGCAAAAAGAATCAAAATGCTTTATATATGATTGCAAGCATGTCTTCAAGGTGATGTGGGAGTTATAGGATGTACCTCGAAGGTTATAGTCTCCATTAAGTAGTTATGATTGTGTGTGAGTTAAAGTGGTTTTCTTATATCTCAAATCGTCATAACATGAAGGCACATATGCAATCTTGTGATGTTCTTCACACACAACACGCAATATTTTTTGCTACTCTTGATACATGTACAGGTACAATGTGATTTGGTTATCACAAGGAATACATGTGTTAATGTATGCTCACTAAATTGTCTTGACTTGTTTTTGAAATATAAAATTGGATAGACTTGTTTAGTGTGTGTGTTTTGGATCTAAATGCTTGACATTTTTCTAGTTGAGAGATGATTTTGAGAGTTCAAAATGTTGTTTGAATCTTTGGTTGAATAGCATGTTTGATTGCATTCATGTCTGTGTTTTTCTCTTCTTTGAAAAACTGTTTTTGAGCAATCTTAGCAGCTTCTCGATAGCTAGGCTATCTATTGAGCCTTTTGAGCTTCCTTTCTTGATAGCTGTTATCGCATTTTCGATCCATCGAGGCTTTTGAGAATTAGTCTCGATAGCTACTCGATAGCTTCTTGATCCATCAAGGAAATTTCTGTATACTCGATAGATTCTTAATAGCTTCTCGATCCATCGAGGTCACTTTGCTGTGGACACCTCTCGATAGCTCCTCGATAGCTCCATCTGGCTAGTTTTAATTCTTGACACCTCTTGATACCTGCCGATCCATTGAGTTGCGTATTTGTCTATATATAGTGCCAGCATGATTTTTCTTCATTTCTCACCGATCTCTCTCAATAGAAAACTATCTCTCCCTCTCCCAAACACTTCCAAATCACACTCTTCATCTTCCTCACTCATTTTTCGGCCTCAAGAGAGATTTTTTCCTCCGGCATGATTCTATTTCTCTCATTTAATCATGCATTTCATCTTTTTTACCTAACTTTGTGGGGTTTTTGAAAAATTTTGGTGTTTTTTCAAAATATGGATTATGTATAAATGTTTTTAAATGATCATGCATTGCATCACATTTGCATTTTAACTATGATTCATGCATTTTAAATGTGTGATTACTATGTTGAAATGATGTGTGTTGGTAGGTTTGGATTGTGCTGAGCCATGATATTTTTACTTTTGCATGTCACATGTTCATGCATTTTTCATGCATACGTACCAATTTTGCTTCTATCTTATTGATATTAAACTACCTGGTACTTTTCTGCATGTTTCTCTTTCTCTCTCTTTCTTTAGTTAGTTGCTCTATGGCACCTAAATGGAAATCCACTCCGTCCTGGAACCTTCTTTGTTCCGGGCATCTTCTTCTTCTCCCTCTACTAATACTACCCCTTCCCACGTTTGGTTCCATGATGATAAAGCCTATAAGGACTTTTCGGAGAACTTTTCATGACGCGGCATTCATTCGGAACTCCAAGTCGTTCTATCGGTCATTTCTGATACTGACCTTCCCACTGTCATCTACAGTAGGGGTTGGGAGTCACTATGTGGCATCCCAGTCATCTGTCCTTCCATGATTATACAAGAGTTTTACTCCAACATGCATAGATTCAACTATTTAGTACCTAATTTTATCACTCGCATTCAAGGTATACGCATTGTAGTTGTTAGGACATGTGTTTAACATGTTATGAACATATGTCACTATTTTATGTAATTGGTTAATCTTTTGACAAAACGCATTTTACTTGTATTTGGGTAGATCTAGGATGTGTTTAATACTTTAAGAAAAAAGGTTTCAAGTTCAGGTGTTAAAACCATGCAAGTTTGTCCAAGATTCAAGTGTGAAAAGTGTTATTCATTAAAGTTCGACAGCTAGCATCTATCGAGTCTTGAAGAGCTGTTCTAGCCCGTGGCTTAATAGCAGCTCGACATATAGGTATCTGTCGAGGTTTATGAAACTCAGATTTTCGAGTCTGTTTTTTATCCAATCCGTGATTATATGTTTGGGCTTTCTTTTCTCACAACTCTAAACATATATAAGGATTTTTTAAGGGCCGTAAAAGGTTATGCACAATTGCACAAGAGAAAATTTCACAAGAGTGAAGAAATGTGACCAGAAACCTAGTTTGCCCTAGTTCTTGAAGAAGCTGTTGTGTTTTTACACCGTAGGGTTTTGTGATCAAGCAACTTCATGATCTTCATCGAGTGATGAACAGAAGAACTTTGTAGCTAACAACATTCTCTAGTTGGTGATTGAAGTCGCGTACTGGGATCTGCGCAATTGGTTAGTCACGTATTGGGAGCCATGCATTGAAATGAGAGATTGTCACTATAGAACAAGTCCAATTGGGTATTGGGGTAAGGGTTCAACTGTAGGTTGGTATAAGGTATTGAGATTTCTTTACTTGTAACCGCTTGTTGTGATAATAGTGAATTCTCGAGAGTGGTGACCTTAAAATCACCCAATGGGGTTTTTACCGTGTAGGTTTTCCCCATTTGTAAACAAATCACCGTGTCAATTTATTTTCCATTGCATACAGTTTAATTGGTGATTTTTTTGTGCCACCATGTACTTTACATGTTAATTTGATTAATTAATAAATTTGGCTAATTAATCAATTAATTTATTATAAGGGATTAATACATTCTTGGCCTATCAATAGTCACTCCAGATCTTATATCCGAGGTGCTACACGTATTGAGGGTAGAGTTTGTTAACTACCCTGGCTGTGAGCATTTTAGGACGTGTCCAAAGACAAACTCTTGTCTCACTTCTGTGAGACACCTTCACCTTGGGGTGATCGTCAAAACACCCCTTACTCAGGCTTTGTAAAAGGTCCGAGGTTTCTTAACATGGTGATGATATTCGTTCTTCATCCTTTGTGTCACTATAACTCTATTGTTGAGCTTCGTGCTCAATTTTTGTTATCCCTTCTTGAGGGACTTATTATCGATTTTCCCTCTCATTTCATACTCTCCCTTATAGATGTCTATAAGGATATGGCGACCTGTGACAAGCTCATTTTCCCTTTGGCTATCACGTGGATTCTTCGCCATTTTTCTACCTTCTATCCTGAGTTTACACACTTCTCTCCTATGTGTAGAGGCTGCTACTATTAGACGAAGCGAGGCCCAGCTTCGACCGAAGCGGCCATAGATCGAGAAGATAACTCCTCTGGCTTCTTCTGCTCCATCCATATCCATTCCTTCTTCATCTCAGCTGTTAACACCCCATTTTGCAACCCACATTTAACCTTACATGGAAGATAAAAGGGTAATTTTACCTTGAAAATATGCATCTTGATTCTGGTCACTAGATTCTTAATCTCACTTCACCAAAATGATCTTGGTGTTGTAACGATCAAATCGATTGGTCATAAGCCATAATTGGACTATCAGATTGAAAGTTATCATCAAATCAAGTTTTAATGGCTGAGATGCACTATCACAAATTGAGTCTAACTATATGTGATTATGACCAATTGATTCCAATTGGTTATAATTATAATTAATTTGATATTAATGATGTGTTATAATTTGATTGGTTAGGACTACATTTTATGGTAAGGTTGCATACACCTAATAAATTAGATAGTTAAACATTAATTATTCAATGAGTAATTTGTACAATTATCTTTTAATTAGGGTAAATTTGTAACTAATTAAGTTTGAAATGGGAGTGATTGGAGCCTATTAATGTTAATTGGGAGCTAATTTGGGACCTATTAATGTTAATTGTGCAGAAATTGTTTTCTTACAAATGACCTCTGCTTACCATTTCATTAATATCTCTCAAAATATTTTGAATCTGTGAATGAGGTTAATTTTCCTAGAAACTAGACATCCGAGGCTTCAATTTGAGTATAATAACAAGACAATTCCAATCAAAATTGAGTAAGATATGATTTTTTGAAGTTGGCTCTACAGGCTATTATAGTAGCTACGGGAAAACCGAATTTTGCTTGCTCCTCACTCTCACCAATTTCTACATTTAATGCACCAGATTTTTCCCAAGGTTAAAATAAGGTCTAGGTTTATGATTCTTTGTCAAACTTCATTAAATGTGTTGGAAAATTTAGACTTTGGTTGAGAGAATTAACAAGTTTTAAACTTAAGTTGTTAATTAGATTTATTATGAATAAAACTTGTTAAAACAAACAAACATCAATATCATGTCAAAATCATGCAGCGGAAGAATAAATAAGATAAGATATGATGACCCAGGAAAACCAATGAAACAAACTAGTTTCACAGTAAAAAACCTAGGGAGAAACCTTCCCAAAAAGCAATCCACTATAGAAAAGAGAAGTTTCAGATTTAGTACAAAATCTTTGTCCCTAAACTCTATAATATCTGTAGATGAACTTACAGCAGAAACCTTCTACCGCTTCAGAACCTCTAAACTCTTCAATATATGAACGCCACCCATTTTGATGCACGAATTCCAGTACGTGACTAACTAATTGTCCGGATCCTAGTACATGACTTAATCACCAACTAGAAGAAGATGTTGACTGCAAAGTTCTTCACTTCATCAACAATGACGATCAAGAAGCACTTGGTTACAAAACCCTAAGGCGTAAAGACGCAGTAGCTTCTTGTAGAGAGAATAAGGCATCGATCACCTTTTGCATATGTTCTCCTTGTATTCTTTTATGTGACGACCTCTAAAATAAGCCTTATATAGATCTAGGGTTGTGAGAAAAGAAACTCTACGCATACATCTCATCATGGGCCGAAAATCAGATCTAAAAATCTAAATTCCCGTAACCTTGATCGATTGGGAGGTGTCGAGCTTTAAACTTCGACAGATATAGCTATCTTGAAGCTATTGAGGAGCTGTCGAGGAGACAGGAGCTTTCTCGATCAATCCACCAGCTATCGAGAGGTATCGAAATTGCGATAACAATCAACTGAAGAGCTTGATAGATAGCTTAGCTGTCGAGAGGTGTCGAGTAGCTATCGAGCTATCTGTTCGCAGGTATCGAGCTATCTGTCCAGCTTTAATGAACAGTTTTTCTTCATTTGTTTCTTGATCCAATCTTCATGGCTTTAATACTAGACTTGAACAACATGTTTCTTGAAGTATTAAACACATCCTAGATTTACCCAAATACAAGTAAAGTGCGTTTTGTCAAAGGATTAGCAAATTATATAAAAAGGATGACATATGTTCTTAAAAAGTGAAAAACATATGTCCTAACAAAATGGTATTCTATTCATATTTCCTCCACCACTACTGTATAAACCCCCCATCTCTTTTATTCAAAAAAAAAAAAAAAAAAAAAACCCTCTCTTCTCCTGTTTTGAGTTCTAGCAAAGTAGAGTAGTCTTGTCATATCTTAGTCTTCATGAGACTCAAGGTATTGAGTAAGACTCACTTTTTTTCTCCTAACTCTTCTTTTCTTCCACCCTTAGGACCTCCACCAAGAGGCTCCTCTTCCACTGTATAGATCTTGCATGAAGGTATTGCTAGAAAATTTGGTTTTATATCTCATACAAAACACACAGTGGAAGCAACAAACACGGATCTACTTCATTCATGAAAGATAACATGTAACCTTGAATTATAGAACAAAGAATAGAAAGTGTATCTTGGTACGGTGAAATTCAAAACAAAAGATTGTAAGTACTTGGGAACACTTTTAATCTTCACTCCAATTCCACTTAATGCCCAAGAAGTGTGGTTTCTCAGTCAGTTTCCAAGGAGAGAATAAAAGAGTGTCTTACACTCATATACACGATTTCATTCCTTATATAATCTTAATAAAAACCACTTATAAAATTTTGTATGTTTCTCTCCTTATATATAACTGACTATCTAATTGGGCTAGTCTTTTGGTCCATTCCAATTGGACTCTAGAATGTGGCTTGGAGTGGGACTAAAAGGGAACAAATAAGACTCTAGCTCCAATGGGCTTTAGCCTTTTCTGTCAATTCTTGACAAATCCAAAATTACCATTAATTATATTCAATACCACTATAAGAATATAATTGCACTCTAGGCTTTATTAATAAATTATATCCTAAGACTTTATTATATATGCAACCCCTTCATTAAAATATTCGTAGTAATACAAAGTCATGAATGTAGACTGTCACTTTGAAAATTACTACATCTTAACCATTGAGTACCTGGTTTAATCCTTTATGTTATTCATCATATATTTATGAAATCCAATTTCATAAATATATACTTTAGTAACTCCTTACTAAAGTGGTTGGGCCCAACACTCTGAATAACCAAACCCATTAAACTTATCTCAAGAGAATAATTTATATCTCCGTTAAGAGATTATGAATTCAATCTTGAGAATATATGTTTCATCAATATTAAATGCGGTTGCGCAACATACTGAGGTTTTGATCGTATCTTATAGATCTCACTCTTGATATATCAAAGCAACTTACACCTTATGATCAAGTCTATTATTCTCTCAGGATTTAGAGTTGATGTAAATAGAAGTCATGAGATTTATTATTCATTTGACAGTCGTTAGGAGAATAATAAATCTCACAGTGGTCTAGTTCAATATGTCTTAACTCTTAAAATATATCAACATATCAACTAGAAGTCTCCACTTCTATGTTCAAGACAAATAATCTTAGTTGATATGTTGTAGTCTTCGCAGATGAAATGTCCAATTTCATCACCGACTACAAACTAAAATTCTGTGTTTACAAAGAATTTATGATTTATATCTTTTGTGACTTTTCACATAAATCACATACTATGCATCTCATGGACTAAGATAATGTCCCATTAGTTCATTAATAAATAGTCTCATATAATTAAACAATTTAATTATTTATGACATGCCAATAAATTGGATTTTAGGGCATAAACCCCAACGGGTATAATCCCTTTCCCTAACTTGTTTTCTATATTGCCATGATGAGAATTTAAGATTAAAGCATGATAGTAACTATTTAAATTCTCTTGAATATGTTTAAATGTTCTTAAATTTTCTTATGTGTTCTTCATCTGTTCTTGGTTGTTCATCATATGTTCTTGCATAACACTAGTTTCAATCTTAAATCCATATCAAAAACATGAAAAATATGTTTGTTTAATAATTCTTTTAAATTCTTGAATTTAGGATATCACCATTTACACACATTCACTAGAATTTATTTTTCAATTCAAATGAAATGCTTAATAAATTAATTAAGGTTTATCACATGCATACACATTAAATTCAACACGCAAATTGATTGATATCATATTAGATGATATGATATGAATGTTGGTCATCATAGTCTAGAAGACCAGTTTCACCAGGCAAGGTGGGTGTCTAACACCTTCTCACCTTGTAACATAGCCTCCGAATTTAGATCAAGGGTTAGTAGAGTAAATGCTTATCCATGTAATTTTCGATTTCTAGATTGTAACTAGGAAACAAAGCCATGTACTTTATCTTTGATTGTATTTAGGACCAAAGTCATGTAATTTCCTATGATCCATGTAAATTCAATTTCAAATTAATAAAATGAGGAATTTTTCAATTTTGGTTTTCTAATTTATTCCAATACTTAAATAAGTGGCGAATTTATTGTAAAACTCTTAATCAAAAGGGGAAAATATAATTAGTCGAACCTCTATTTTGAGAGGCAATAACATGACTCCACCCATTCACATGGGTTTGGCCCAACAACATAAAAAGGGGACCGGGGGCGTGGTCTTCACATCGGTGGGTGGTGTGACCCTCGAGGTGGTCATGGCGTAGTTTTAGCGCATGGATGCTCGCCTGGACACACTCAGTGATGAGTTATGTCAGGTGAACACCCGTGTCGGCTGTATTGCCCAACATTAGGCTCGCCTTGGTGGTTTTGTGGCGTATCCCTCTCCTTCTCCAGAGGCATTTGAGGATGAGGACAATGATGGTGACTCCGACGACGATGACGATGATGATGAGGATGTAGATGCTAGCTCTTTCGGTGACGACGTGATGATTGCTTGAGTTACTTGCTCTTTGTCATTCGTGATAAAAAGGAGGAGTAGTTTTGGATATTAGAGTAATCATGTTCTTAGGGGCAGAGTTAGTATAGGAGATAGATATTTTTGTTAGGGGGAGTGTTTTCTTTTTATGAGAGTTGTAGTGAGGACTTTTTGTATATTTTCTTTACTTTTTAGATACATTGTTCTTACTTTGTGAAAGCAAACCTTGTATTCATTTTGTTATATATATTGAGGTTGTTATTACATTCTTTCACCTATCTTTTCATGTATTGTTTCTTTTCTCTCTTTATGCACATGCTTCTTATTAATTGTATGCAATCTTTTATTTCTGTTTCACACTAAAATGCCGTGATGAGTTTTGTCAAAAGTGTTTTAGAAATACAGGTTGTCAAAGTCTTTCTTGCCATGAACTCTCTTCTTGCAAATTTTTTCAAGAGTTTGTGTTAGGATAGATTTTATTGTATTCAACAAGTGAGTATGAGTTGAGTGATTTATGACTTCTCTCATATGTTCATTTGTTTGTTGTAGTTTTGTTACGAATTGCCAAAGAGGGAGATTGTTAGGACATATGTGAATCATGTTAGGAACATATGTCAATGTAGAATTGGCTAATCCTTTGACAAAACATACTTTACTTGTAATTGGGTAGATTTTGGATGTGTTTAATACTCTAAGAAATAAAGTTTCAAGTCCAAGTGTTAAAACCATGCAAATCTGTCCAAGAATCAAGTGAAGAAATGCTGGATTTTAAAACTCAACAGCTAGCTCGACAGATAGCATCTATCAAGGTTTAAAAGGCAACTTTTGCCCGATGCTCGATAGCTGCTCTATAGATAAGTTATTTATCTAGATTTACGAAAATCAGATTTTCAGCTCTGATTTCATTCAAATTCGTGTATATTTGTTTAGGCTTTCTTTTCTCACAACCTTAAACATATATAAGGATTATTTTAAGGGCCATCATAGCTGATGCAAGTGAGTGCAACTTGATGCAAAGGTTTTTCACAAGTATATTTTGACCGGAGACAATTTGCCCTAGTTCATCTTTCTCTTCAAGAAGCTACTGCGTTTGTACGCTATAGGGTTTTGTAACCAAGGAACTTCGTGATCTTCTTTGTGTTGATGAATTGAAGAATTTTGCAGCCAACATCCTTCTCAAGTTGGTGGTTAGTCACGTACTTGGATTCGTGCATCGATTGGTTAGTCACGTACTGAGAGCCGTGTATTGAAAATGAGAGATTGTCACTACAGAACAAGTCCAATTGGGTATTGGGGTAAGGGTTCAACTGTAGGTTGGTATAAGGTACTGGAATTCCTTTACTTGTAATCGTTGTTGTGATAATAGTGGATTCTCGGGAGTCGTGACATTAAAATCATCCTGTGGGGTTTTTGCCTTGGAGGTTTTCCCCATTTATAAACAAATCACTTGTGTCAAATTTATTTTCAACTGCATTTAATTTAGTTGGTGATTTGTTTGTGTTACCACGCTTATTGCATGTAATTGAATCTAATTAATTCACTTGGCTAATTAATTGATTAATTTACCAAAGGGGTCAATACATTCTTGGCCTATCAATATGCAATAGCAGCAATCTTAAATAAAATTTATACACATTCACTTTTATTGGTACAATCATTTGAAAACAATACTAAAATACCTAAATGTAAGAGACACATTGACTTCTACTTAGTGATGGAAGAGTTAGAAGAGGAATAGAGATATTGAAGAAAAGGGTACAATGCGTGTGATATATATATATATATATATATATATATATATATATATATATAGGGGGAATTAAGATTGCGGTGGAGAATTGAATTTAAGAAAGGAAAGGAATAGGATTGTTTGTGGTATTTGGTAAGAGCCACTGATTAGGTTTTCCATGTGGTTACATATGGCACGGCTGCAATTGCATGAGAACTCACGTTGGTTTATAATGCGTTTGCTTTGTAAAAGTCCTCGTTTATTGTATATAGAAAATAGGTGATACTTTCATATTTCACTTAATAATGAATTTTATTAATTAAATTTGGAGATAGAGTTTCACTCCTTGTTAAGTTTGGACTAAACAAAAATAATTTTGTTTTAAAAAATGAGAGTGATGAGTTTGAATTTAAGTTGGACTTGTTAGAGAGATAGGGTTTTACTCATTGTTAAGTTTAGACTAAACAAAAATAATTTCATTTTAAAAAATGATAATGATTTATTTTTTATTTTTTACATATTGTACTAACGTGGAAAATTGTGAGAGCTTTAGAGGTTTCAGTTTTTGAGTTTCACTCCTTGTTAAGTTTGGACTAAACAAAATTTAAAAAAAGCAAAAAATGAGAATGATGAGTTTGAGTTTAAGCTGGATTTGTTAGAGAGATAGAGTTTCATTCCTTGTTAAGTTTGGACTAAACAAAAATAATTTTGTTTAAAAAAAATGAGAATGATGAGTTTGAGTTTAAGTTGGACTTGTTAGAGAGATAGAGTTTCACTCATTGTTAAGTTTGGACAAAACAAAAATAATTTTATTTGAAAAAAAATGATAATGATTTATTTTTTATTTTTTAAATATTGTGCTGATGTGGAAAATTATGAGAGTTTCAGAGACTTTGGTTATATATATATATATATATATATATATATTAATTCGAGAGAAATGTTGTATATTATCTTAATTAATTCAAGAAAAATGTTATGTCTATAACACTTTCACAATAAATATTAAGTGGCAGATTGTTACTGGCTGCTACTAATGGACAAAAGTAATTTTAGCAGTGCATTATAAATTAAAATTAGCAATAGCTTACCACCTAAAATTTATTGTGAAAAGGTTGTAGATGTAACACTTCTCTTCTTTTTAAGAATTGGATTAACATTTAGAGAGCATTTAGCACAAGCTTTGTCAAATTTATACTCAAAAGAATCTATCATGTTTATATGGATAAAGGAAACATTCACGACAAGTTAATTTTTTCCGATGAGACCAAAATACCTTTATCTCATTTGTCTTCAACTCAAAACAAAATCTTATCCTATGTTTGGTAACTACTTTTATTTTTTGTTTTCAAAATTGAGAATTAAAATAAAAATCAGATATTTTTATTTTTCCAAAATCAAAAACAAGTTTGGTTTGTTCAAAACAAGATTGATCATCTCTCATTTTCTCCTATCAATTTTTAGTTAATAATAATAATAATAATATTATTATTATTATTATGTATGTTATAGCATTTTAATATTAAATAATTAAAATGAATAAAACTGGAAACTTAAATGTAAATATGTGGAAATTTATATGGAAGATAAATAATTAGTAAAATGTGTAATCTCACATTAAAAATGAGAGAGACTATTTTATTGTTTTTAAATGTGGTGATTATTGGGCTAAAATGTATTGGAACAAATATTGGGTTAGATACGTGTGTAAGGGAGGGTGAAGGGAGGAGCTGTCAAATTTTGGAATTAAATTGGCCCTTTGGATTCAACTACCTGCTAGCCTAGTCATACGACATTTGTTGACCTGTTGTATCTTGGGGGAGACAAACCAAAGAAGATTTGCACCGATTACTAGTTTAGTTAACTAAGAGCTTGAATCTCTTTAAAGAGAGTGAGTGTCACATCTCAGTCTAAATAGTGAAAATTGCTTATTTCCTTACTGAGAAGAATCCTTCTAAGGCTTCCATCAATGAGATGAATGAAGCAGAACTCTGTCTCCATCAAGAAAAATAGATAAGTATACAAAAGATGATTATAATTGTCACTCACCCTTAAAAATTACATGGCTTTTGAGTGGAGTTTGTGTTGTGCCTTTATATTAGAATCCATTTCCCGACCCTTGTATGTGTGTATGTGCTTGTTTCTCCCAAAAAAAAAAAAAAAAATTCGTCACTCCTATCTTTTGAATGGACAAAGTTTAGCTACAAAATTAGTTGTAGCCTTAGTCTACAAACTAACTTAATATCTTTTTATTGGAGGTGAATTTTGACAAATCCACCCTTGGATTACATCTTCTTCTTATATCTTCCATGCTTGCAAAATTTCAAGACAATTAAAGATCAATAGCTATATCATCAATAAATTTTTTAAATTGCAAGTTTTTGTAATTTAAAATTATGCACAAAATATAAGCTTATAAATCATATAGTAAATTGTAAGGATAAGAGCCCAAAATTATATATTGGGCCTTGGGCCTTGGCCGGGGACGTTGGTTGGTCCGAGGACGAATAAACAGTGATAAGGGTGTTAAACTTAGAGTCCCATGAGTATGTGGCAAATAGAAGGATTGGGGGAGGTTTTCTGAGGAGGAGTATCTCCTCGGATTAGCGAAGCACAGACCCAATGTATATCCCATTGTTCAAAGTGACCTTCCAGGAAGTTCCACTGATAGGGACGTGCATTATGAATGTACAAGAAGAATGGAAGCCTAGAAATATATAAGGAAAGGTTGCTGCCACTGCATTAAATGCTCTGCAGCTAACTTTCTGGTTGCATTAATGTGGAGAAGACCTCTGAATAGTGCTGCCTTGGCTATCCCAACTCACAGAGGGCTTGAGGGGGTGTCTGATGGGACAAGCACTCAAGTAGTGGCTTAGATGATCAACAAGTGTAGGACCAAGATCGTTCAAAGGGAACTATATAACATAAGAGACCCTCTATGGAGGAGGGACTGGAAATTTGTGATAGAAAACACTGTAGCAGCTTGAACTATATCTGTAACCTTTTTCAATCAATATATACTACAACATACCTCCTTGAATTGTGCCGGGGACTAGCTTACTTAGATAAGTCCAGTCCATTTTTGTTTGATTATCTGTTAAAATCCATTCTAACCGTTAAGTCATTCATTAGAGCCTAGTTTTCCAACCCATTCTTTACAAATTCATTGTATTGGGCTTATTGGACTTGGATCCAATCATACCTTGGGCCAAGGATCAGTACAGTGCCCTTGGATCCAATTTAAATTTTTTAAATTGTAAGTTTTTGTAATTTAAAATTATGCACAAAATATCCGATTGACACAAAATTTAACATGTGTATTAAAAGCTTAAAGAATATGTAATTCAATGATTAGATTTTCAAAATATGTTGTAATATTTATTTTATTGAGTGAGTTTGTAGTCTTAAGCTACAACCAATTTTGTAGCTAAATTTTGTCCCTTTTGAATTGTCTTATTGATCATTTGTAAATTAATATGATAAAACTTATAATTCTGCCAAGAAAATATGATATTGAAAAAGAAGTATGCTCTCGGTAGATTTTTTTTTTCGTTACCGAATGATGGAGGTAAATCGGTTGTGGATCAAGTAGAAGACTTCCTAATGATACATTTGTGTTCTTAATGTCTTGGATGACGACATGATTTGTTGGCTTTGCTTCTTCCTTGATTTTTATATGCTTCTACCTAGGATGTGATGACATGATACTAGATGTATGCTAGAGTTTATGTTACTTCATGTTAGATGAATGCTTGGTTGGTTTGACATGTATGCTAGATGTATGTTAGAGTTTATGATGTGAGATAGGAGCATGATTAGGGTTTGTGGTGTGATGCAATGCCACGATGATATGACATGTATGCTATATGTATGTTAGGATGTGCTATGATAGATGAATGTTAGGCTTTTGTTGACTGCCATGATAGATGTATGGTTAGGGATGATTGATGCCATGTTGTGTGCTTAGATGTATGCTAGTGTATGTGTGAGTTAGAAAACAAGATTGAGTGTGCCTTTAATAGGGTTAAGACATAGGACACAATGAGAGGAAGCTAACCTTAGGGTTGGGCGGTTTTGGGTGCCTAACACCTTCCCAAAACCGTACCTTAACTTCGTACCCATATCGCTGGTAGTAAGATCAAAAAGTTTCTTCCTCGAGAGGATGCTATATATATGGTTCCTAGACCATTGCAAAAACTAGGTGGTGACTCCCATCCATTGTGTCCACACCCACAGGTCGGGTGGTTTTGGGTGCCTAACACTTTCCCAAAATTGTACCTAAACTCCAAACTCATACTCTGGTAGTAAGATCAGTCCTTCCATGTAAGGGCACTATATTCATGGTTCCTAGACCATAAAACTAGGTGGTGACTCCTTGTTTCTCCACCCTGGTCAACTAGGCCAAGGCATACTCCCCAAATTAGCACACTGACAACTACACGTTGCACCCATAAACATACCTGCATGAATGTCCTCTACAAGAGGGGATTATTTTAGAAATCAAAGGGAATGAATCTCTTTGAGATCTAAAATAGGGTCACTTAAAGGAAAAGAAATTCTTAAAGCAGAGCTTCTAGATTTTCTTTAACGTAAAGGGAGTAAGGGGTCTAGGGATCAGAGGTATCAACCATTTTTTTTTTCTAAATGTTGGAAGACCTCCTCTATTTATAGAGGTGTTAGTTGCTTAGAAAATAAGCCAAGGTTTCTTAAAAATTAAGTCAAATCAACTTGAAAAATAAGCAAAAAACGTATGGGGAAAATCCTAAAAAAATGAGATTTAGATTAGATTAAGCTGATTTTTCAGATCTGAACACATTTTAGTTTTTTGATCATATATCTCTACTCAAAATTTGGATTAAGCTAACATTCTAATAGCAAAAGGGAAATTTGATTCTCTACAACTTCTCCAGAAAAAAACCTAGTTTGAATTTTGATGTTTACTATGTCAAAAGTGCCCTAGAATGTGAATTTGAAATTTGCTACTTGATTAGCACGTTTCTGAAGTGTTTTCGAAGTCTAAAACTGTATTTGGACGAATTTCAGAGTTATTTTCATGATAAACTTTATCCAAAAGTGATAATTAGGATTTTTCAAATAATTATTTTGAATATAATTATCTCAAAAGCCTAATTATCTACAATCTTTAAATATTATCAACTTAATTATTTTAATCCCATGCAATAAATCTCAATTTAAGAGAATTACTTAAACAAACACATAAATTCATTTAATTAATTTTAATTATTAGCCAATCAAAATTAATTTCAGTTAATCATGTGTGATCAGTTCCACCCAAGTGAATGTATGCAAACCGTGAAAACTTGATCTTGTGATGTCTTTCAATCCAACGGTCCTATTTGAGAATCGGGCATATTGTCGCGATCGTTAGTATCTTAAGATTATTTTTGTGATATGTGATGAATGATTTAATGCATGAAAAGTAATAATGATTTTTGGGCACTTGGAATGATTATTTTTGTCATCTTCCAAGGTTAAATTATGGGTGTGGGTTCCATTCTTATGTTTTTGCTTAAAATGCTCAATTGTCTTTTCCATTTTACTTTTTTTACTTTAGTATTTTCAGCAAAAAAAATTTAATTAGTTTATTTTATTTTATTTAATTTTTATCTTCTATTTACAGTAATTATACGAAAAAAATAACTTTCAATAAAAAAATAGATAAGTTATTCTAATATTTGTAAATACTAAACAAAAAAACTAATTCAAAATTTTATTATGATATTGACATGGTTTTAATCACATTCTTTATTTCATCAATTTGTAAACTTTAATATAAGTGACTTTTTTTTTTTTTTTTTTTTCGGTGGGGTCTAAATATTTTTTTTCTCCAATCCCACTAAAATGTAATCTCTCCAATTCAAAGAAAAAACTACATTGATTTGTGAATTGTTGCTTTAGCCCGTGCCTCTTACGTTTCCACCCCACTTTTGAAAGTGCAACTATGCCCCCACCAACCACATGCCTTCTTCCTTATCGTTTTCTCTCTCTCTACTACTTCATTGCTAAAGTTTCCAATTTAGCTGAATCTTCATTGGCCAAAGCCATCAATTTCTTTGCAGCACTATCAATTTATAAGACTTCAATTATTATTCATTAGTGGACAAAACACATTACTTTTTTGACAAGGATTAGTGGATTAGGCGTTCTTTCCACCCTAAAGAATAGCTTTTTCTTCCACACCAAATAAACCTAGAAATGGCAAAATTAATTTTTCATTATTCTTATTCTTCTTCTTCTTCTTCTTCCAAAAAAAAAAAAAAAAAACCTAATTAGCTTTCCAAATCACAATAAAGGCAATTTTCCACGACTTTTCATCTTGACTCAAATTTCATCCAATAATTTTATTTCCTTTTGATATTGCTCCACCTTAATCAAAAAAGCTTTTCTTGAACACAATAATCATCTCAGCGATTAATACTAATGTACTATTTTGAAATTATCATTAATTATATATTAGTGTATATGTCTCCCATGTATATAGAATCCAATAATAATAAGGCTTATAGCCTGGAATACGTGGCCTGTGCTGATGAAGACAAAGACAAAGCTTTGAAGAATCCAAAACATTTGTTCAAAATCTTCAACTGTGTAGAGTCTGTCACGACTTCACAAGGGAGCATGGATGGACAAAACAATGGAGAGAAACTGTTCTCCAACGACTTGGATTTGGAACGGGTGCAATATCCCATCCCACTCACATATTATTTACTGTTTTAATTTTTTAACTTTTAATTTTTTCTTATCTTTAACTTTTTATTTATTTATTATTTAACTTTCAACTAAAAACTATTAGCACCTTATCTCAATCCCATATGCCCGCTGTGTAATGATGAAGTAGAATCTATTAATCATGCTATACTAAAATGCAACCAGTGGCGACTCCAGGAAATCTTTTTAGGGTGTTCCTCAATAAGCATAAATTACACAATCTAATAAAAAGAAAATTTTATATATTGACAACAACAACAATAAAAAAATACACAAATACATAGAATTTACAATTACCTTCTACGAGTTTTCATATTTTGAAATCGTTGCATAATAGTCTCATTATCAATGCTACAAACTACATCTTTTTCAATATACACAACTAAGCAATCATTCATCCATTGATCTCCTATTCGATTGCGCAGTTCATTCTTTACATATTTCATTACTGAAAAACTTCTTTCTACTGTTGCAATAGCAACTGGAAGGGTCAAAGCTAGCTTCACTAGCAAATAGACTAATGGATAAGTCTCGTGTTTTCTTGTGCTCACTAACTTTTCAGCAAATTCACTAACTCCTTGAAGTTCTAAAAAGAAGTCATTGCTGCGCATATCAAAAATATAATTTTGCAGTTGAGAGTCAAGTGCCAAAATATTTGTCCCAAGAAAATCAGAGGGATAGAACTTAGCTAAACGTATCAACTTTTCCTTATCGAAAGTCACAAATGAATTACTTGGATTCAAGCAAGCCATACAAAGTAGCAAATCGGTATTCGCCTTAGAAAAACGGTTGTTAAGCTCTTGAAGTTGCATATCTATGACTGTGTAGAATAGCTCAACACGATAATGATGTAAATTTATATTTTGTTGGGTGTTGCATCTCATCTCTTACAAGAGCCTCCAACAACAATTACTAAATTACTAACCACATAAAAAAATTCAGCAATGTTAATGTGATTTTTAGTAACAGCAACAAGTGTCAATTGAAGTTGATGAGTGATGTGCATGAAATATATACAATATAGTACTCACATATCGACATATTTAGTCTTACTTTTATGCTATTTTGTGACTGATTATATAATATCTTTGTGTTGTAGGTAACAAGGGCTTTACAAGCAAAGTGGGGCTAGGCCTATTGAATCAAGCCAACTTACATCCAGCCAGGTATGAATTCAAGAAAAGACCAACCCAATTAAATTTAAATCCAATTGGAGCAAGGAATCAAAAGAAATTTGCACCAAATCCAAGTCCAATTCGGATTAGGATTCCAGACTGCACATCAGTTAGTATTTTTGGCATAACTTTTGGCTCAGATGTCCAATTGAGGTGATTCAAGTTGGGCTGGAACGATAACTTAAAGGGATACAATTTTGTAGTTTACCAAAAGTCCAAATTCTAACGTTAAATGGGCCAAAATAGTCGGTTAAGTGAAGCCTAAAAATCTGGGATTTTCTCCAAACGAGAATTCAACTTATAATAGGATTCTTTGAACTATTTAAGGGCTTTTTAGGGCAAAATTCAGGGAGGCGGAAGCTAGTGCTAGGGCTGAGGGCTGAATGTATAGAGAGTGCGGCTACTTCTTTGGTTTTCTTCTATGACAATTAGTTTTATTTTATTTTTCTAGTTTAATGTTTAGTATTTTATTTTTGTGTTTTCTTTCAATTACTATGAGTAGCTAAATTTATAATTAGGGTTGAGGATGAAACCTTGTTAAGGACTATCAATTATATTTATGTGATTTGATTTTTCCCAATATAATTGTTCTTTAATGATTTAAATTGTTCTTACTTCATATCAATTGACTAAGATGGAATTCTAGATATGAGTTCAATCATGTTTTTCTCATGATTTAGGATCTATCTTAATTAATTGAATGCTTGGTTTATTAATTCTTGATTATAAAATTGGATATCACTTGTGATTTGTTTGGCTACTGATACAATTGATGATTTGATTTTATACTTAAAAAGCAAAGAAGAACATACTTTTGATTTTTAAAATAAGGATTTTAATGATGATATTTTCCATGATAGCAAGATTGATTTCTAGATTATCATGCAGTGGTTGGGAAAAATTAATGATCATAAATATATGCTGATATGATTTACAAGGTGGATTCCAAAACCTTAATTCCTTTCTCTTAATTGTTTACATCTTTTTATTGCTTTATATCTTTGCTTAGTTTAATTATTTGCTTAATTTAATTATTTGCTTAGTTTATTTTATTGCAACCAACCAATTTTTATTTAAACTAGATTAGGATTAATTTGGTTAAGGTTTAATTAATTTTCCTACATTCATTCAAGTCCCTGTGGGTTCGACCTCGTTCTTGTCCAACTATACTTCGGTACGGTTCGTACACTTGCGAGTATTTTAAAATTTTACAACAAGTTTTTGGCGCTGTTGCCGGGGACTTGGTTAGGAAAATAAATTAGGTCTTAATTGAGTTTTTCCTTCTACTAGTTGTAGTTATTTTTTTTTTTTTAAACAGAAAAAAAAATTTATTTCTTTGTGCTTGGTGTATGAGAACTTGGATACGTGATAAAGAAAATCGTCTTGTTAGTTTTGATTATTCATCCACAATGGGAGAAACTGGAGATGATTCAAAAACTCTTAGGGAGTTGTTCTCACCCATAACCACCAACCCTCCATCTTGCATAGTATTGCCTGCAACCACTGCTGCACATTTTGACTTGAAGCCACAGATAATCCACCTTCTTCCTACTTTTCATGGATTGGATAAAGAAGATCCTTATATGCATGTGAAGGATTTTCTTGAGATTTGTGCTACTTGTAAGTTTCAGAATTTCACTGATGACTCTGTTCGCTTGCGTTTATTCCCTTGTTCCTTGAAGGATAAGGCAAAAGCATGGCTTAATTCTTTGTCACCTGGATCTATCACTTCATGGGAACTGTTGGTCACAAAATTCCTCTCTAAATTTTTCCCAATGGCCAAGACCAATGCTTTGAGGAGAGAAATTGCAGATTTTTATCAGGATGAACAAGAGAAATTTTATGAGAGTTGGGGGAGATTTAAGGACTTGATCTTAAAGTGTCCCCATCATGGTTTTGAAACATGGAGACTAGTACAATATTTTTATAATGGTTTGACTCAGACAAATCGTAACATGATTGAGTCCATGAATGGTGGTGGATTTTTGAGTCTTGTAGATGATGAGGCATACAAATTTCTTGAGAATTTTTTTGAAAGTTCACAACAATGGGATTTTTCCAATCGTAAAGAGAGATGTGCCCCTGCAATTAAGAAAGTAGGATTGTATGAAGTCAGTGAAGATTTAGACATAAAAGCTAGGTTGGACAATCTTACTCGTAAGGTTGAAGCTTTAGCTTTAGGTAGAGGGATGAATTCTGTCAATCAAGTTCAAAGTGAAACATGCTCTATTTGTGCAAGTCCTATGCATACAACACGAATGTGTCCCTCCATAGCTGGTTACCCTGATTTTTATACTGAGCAAGCAAATGCACTAAATAATTATGGAAAACCACTTGCTAGTCCATTTTCGGAGACATACAATCCAAATTGGCAAAATCATCCTAATCTCTCTTGGAGGCAGAACCATTCCCCCACAAATATAGGTGGACAACAAGTGCATCAACAAAGTCAATTTCGTCCACCTACTCAAGCATATCCTCCCATTCCTCAATCAACACCTCAGTTTGTAGCACCACCAAGACCACAATCATCTTTGGAGGAGTCTCTCAAAACTTTCATGCAATCAACTAGCCAAGCCATTCAAGAGATAAAAAGTTCCACCCATTTGAATACTCAAGCTATTTCGAAGTTGGAAAATCAAGTTGGCTAGTTAGCAACCCAAGTTGGAGAAAGGGAAAAAGGAAAGTTTCCTAGTCAATTTATACCTAACCCAAAAGGGCAGTATGCAATTAATGGTTCTTCTAGTTCTACGCATGCACGTGAATTTGTTCAGTCTATTACTACCCTTAGTTCTGGTAAGCAAGTTGATAATCAAGTGAAAATGCTAGAAGTGGAGGATGATGAAAATATTGTGTTAAAGGAAAAGGGAACTCGTAGTTCACAGGATGATCATAGAGAAAAGAAGGGCAACTCAACCTCAATTCCAATTCAGGATCTTAGTTCTCCCCTGGATAGGAGGTTTGTTCCTAAAGCTCCATTCCCTCAAAGTTTAATCAGTCCTCAGAAAAGTGCACAATTTGGAGATATTTTAGAGGTTTTTAAGCAAGTGCAAATTAATATTCCATTTCTTGATGCAATTCAGCAAGTTCCTGCTTATGCTAAGTTTCTAAAAGATCTTGTGACAATGAAGAGAAAGACAAATGTCCCTAAAAAGGCATTTTTGACAGAGCAAGTTAGTTCAATCATTCAGAATAAATATCCAGTGAAATGCAAAGACCCTGGATCTCCTACAATTTCATGTAGGATTGGGGATCATCTCATTGAGCGAGCTTTGCTAGATTTGGGGGCAAGTGTGAACCTAATGCCATATTCAGTATACTTACAGCTAGGTTTGGGGGAGTTGAAACCCACAACCATGACACTTCAATTAGCTGATAGGTCTGTGAAAATCCCTAGAGGTATTGTTGAGGATGTGCTAATTAAGGTGGATGCGTTCTATTTTCCTGTTGATTTTGTTGTGTTAGACACTGAGCCTGCTCTAAATGCCAGTACACAAATCCATGTCATTTTGGGTCGCCCTTTCTTAGCCACATCCAATGCTTTGATCAATTGTCAGAGTGGTGTGATGAAGATTTCTTTTGGGAATATGACTGTTGAGCTTAATATTTTTTACATAAGTAAGCAAGTACTAGACAATGAGGATATATGTGAGGTTAACATGATTGGGAGCCTAGTCCATGATACTTTCCTACAATCAAGTTGTGAGGATCCCCCAAACACTTGCTTAACCCGTTTTGATTGCAATTTGGATACTGAAAAATCAATTGAGGAGGTCAATGCATTGTTGGATTCTATTCCTCTCTTAAGTATTGATAGCTGGCAGCCAAAAGTGATCCCTCTTCCACTTTCTTCATCCCCATTCCCATCTATTGTAGAACCACCAAAGTTGGGTGACTTTTGGGAACACCAATTGATACGTATACTTCAAGAGCATAAGGAAGCTATAGGTTGGAAAATTGCTGATATTAAGGGTATTAGTGCTTCTGTGGTTATGCAAAGAATTCACTTGGAAGACACTGCAAAAGCTTCTCAACATGTTTTTGACCCAGGTAAGTTACAATATCATTGGACTAGTCCATTCATAATATGAATTATTTATCTCCATGGTGTTGTTGGGGTTTGGATGGTCCTGTTTATCAGGATTGATCTCCAGTTGTGTTAAATCTTTTTGCAAAAAAAAAAAAAAAATTTCTTTTTTATTTTCTGATTTTAGATTAATATTTGTGTTTATTTTCTTGTTTCATTTTATTTTCTTTTGTTCTAGCTGATATTTGACAGAAATTAAAATTTATAACAATCGGTTTGATTAAGGTACATCTCCTCCTTCTCCTTACCTTCCTTTTCCTACTTGAGTTTCTCATGTTGCATATTCATATTTTGCTCTCTTTTCATTCAAGACATATATTTGAGAGTATCATTTTTAACATTGAGGACAATGTTTGGTTTAGGTTTGGGGGGGATGCATATAGATTTCTATCTTTTTGTTTTGTTTAGTTGTGTTAAAAAAAAACAAAAAACAAAAAACAAAAAAACAAAAAACAAAAACTTTTTCCTAGCTTGAGGTTTATGTTTTGAGTTCATTATACTACTCTTGCTTAAAGAATTTCATTGCTTTCATGCTCAATTCATTGCACATGCACATAGCCACTCAGACACAACTTGTTGTTGAAGGATAAAAATGATTAGAAAATCTTGATGATAACAATGTGGAGACTGTAACCCCTGTGAGTTTTGAGCCAATCATTATTTTTGGAGGGTTGTTTATTGTTTTTAATCTTAAAGTTCATTTGGAAGTGCGTAACATATTTCCCTTGTTGTAGTCTCATTGTTCTTTCTTTTGGCCAAGAAAAAAAAATGATTTTATGCCACACTAGAATCTTTTGAAGTCATTGATATTGAATGAACTATACTAGTCTTTGAGAGATGAGATTAGGCCATTTTTGTCTACTATGAGCCATATATGTGTTTTTCTTTTTCTTTCTTGATACATTATCGCTAGTCACTCCGTTGAGCCTTTTAATTAGCCTTTCTTTCTTAAATCCCTTATCCATAGTATTTCAAGATGGAATTTGATCAGTTTGTTTCAATGTGGTGATTTGTGTGAGAATTCAAAGAAGAAAAAAAAATTCAAAAAAATTCAAAAAAATTCAAAAAAAATAAAAAAGTGTCAAAAAGAAGAAAATAAAAAGGGTTCTCATCAAATTTTGAGAAGTGAAATGTAAGGAAGGAGTACTGCTTTGAAGAAGAAGAGTTAAAAAAAAATTGTTGAATGGAAATTCCAAAAAGAGTTGACATTCCGACAAATCTTGAAAACACTTCTTATTATTTACCTTCACCCATTTTTATTTCATTCCCTTTACTTTTACCTTACATTACATCCCAATAAAGTCCTTATTTGATCTTGAAGATTGTGTAGTTCAGATATTGATATGACTGAGAAGAAAAAGGTGTGGTATTAATTCTTTTTGGCATCCTTTCATGAGACTACTTGTTCTTTCTTGATTAAGCGTTTTACATGTGTTTTATATGTGAGGTATTTGATTTTGCTTACATTACTCCGCTCACATATATTGTTGAGAGTGTAACACCCTATTTCAGAGTGATTTCATTTGTTGAGTGATAACACCAGAAAGATTTGAGTTGAAGCATACTTTCAAATAGAGATTCGAGTCAAGTTTATTCTAAAACTAAGAGTATGTTTGGGTTGGCTACCACTTTTCACTCACATTGAGTTTTGATGGCATGAGAAATTTCTTTAGCATTTATAGTGTTTTTGAACTTGAACTAATCCTCTTTGCAAAAGGAAATTGAAAAAAAAAAATTTGATGATTTTCTTTGTTTTGTTTAGTTATTTATTTATTTGTTTTTTTTTAGTATTCATTCTCAGAATTTTGTGGGTAAATTCCCTGCAAACCCTCACGAGACTACAACTCGTCCACTAGTGTAAGCTAGGGGTTTAAAGGCTTGCTGCATATGCTAAATGCAATCGAAAATTCCAGCGAAAGTGGATTAGTTAGGATTTCCTTTTTCTTTGTTTTTAATTTCTTTGTTTTGTTTTACTCTTTATCTGTTTTGCTCGAGGACTAGCAAAATGTAGGTTTGGGGGTATTTGATGTGCATGAAATATATACAATATAGTACTCACATATCGACATATTTAGTCTTACTTTTATGTTATTTTGTGACTGATTATATAATATCTTTGTGTTGTAGGTAACAAGGGCTTTACAAACAAAGTGGGACTAGGCCAACTGAATCAAGCCAACTTACATCCAGCCAGGTATGAATTCAAGAAAAGACCAACCCAATTAAATTTAAGTCCAATTGGAGCAAGTAATCAAAAGAAATTTGCACCAAATCCAAGTCCAATTCGGATTAGGATTCCAGACTGCATATCAGTTAGTATTTTTGGCGTAACTTTCGGCTCAGATGTCCAATCGAGGTGATTCAAGTTGGGCTGAAACAATAACTTAAAGGGCTACAATTTTGTAGTTTACCAAAAGTCCAAATTCTGAAGTTAAATGGGCCAAAATAGTCGGTTAAGTGAAGCCTAAAAATCTGGGATTTTCTCCAAACGAGAATTCAACTTGTAATAGGATTCTTTGAACTATTTAAGGGCTTTTTAGGGCAAAATTCAGGGAGGCGGAAGCTAGTGCTAGGGCTGAGGGCTGAATGTATAGAGAGTGTGGCTACTTCTTTGGTTTTCTTCTATGACAATTAGTTTTATTTTATTTTATTTTTCTAGTTTAATGTTTAGTATTTTATTTTTGTGTTTTCTTTCAATTACTATGAGTAGCTAAATTTATAATTAGGGTTGAGGATGAAACCTTGTTAAGGATTATCGGTTATATTTATGTGATTTGATTTTTCCCAATATAGTTGTTCTTTAATGATTTAAATTGTTCTTACTTCATATCAATTGACTAAGATGGAATTCTAGATATGAGTTCAATCATGTTTTTCTCATGATTTAGGATTTATCTTAATTAATTGAATGCTTGGTTTATTAATTTTTGATTATAAAATTGGATATCACTTGTGATTTGTTTGGCTACTGATACAATTGATGATTTGATTTTATACTTATGAAGCGAAGAAGAACATACTTTTGATTTTTAAAATAAGGATTTTAATGATGATATTTTCTATGATAGGAAGATTGATTTCTAGATTATCATGCAGTAGTTGGGAAAAATTAATGATCATAAATATATGCTGATATGATTTACAAGGTGGATTCCAAGACCTTAATTCCTTTCTCTTAATTGTTTACATCTTTTTATTGCTTTATATCTTTGCTTAGTTTAATTATTTGCATAATTTTATTATTTGCTTAGTTTATTTTATTGCAACCAACCAATTTTTATTTAAACTAGATTATGATTAATTTGGTTAAGGTTTAATTAATTTTTCTATATTCATTCAAGTCCCTGTGGGTTCAACCTCGTTCTTGTCCAACTATACTTCGGTACGGTTTGTACACTTGCGAGTATTTTAAAATTTCACAACAATGAGCAAAACAGTGGACATAAAATGCTGATTTGTTCTCTTTCAAAATTAAAGTTTTGAGACCATTGATATCACCTTGCATATTACTAGCCCCGTCATAACCTTGCCCATGTAGGTTCGATAAACTCAAATTATGTTCACAAAGTAAACATTCAATAGCATGCTTGAGTGACAAAGCGGTAGTACTTGCTACATGCACAATACCAAGGAATCGCTCTATAATAATTCCTTCTTTGTTCACATAACGAAGAACGAGGGCCATTTGTTCTTTCATTGAGATATCACGTGACTCATCAACTAATATTGAAAAGAACCCATTGTCAAGATCCTTGATGATGGCTTTGGATGTTTCACGTACAATTGCATTCACAATATCTTTTTGAATGTCAAGGTGGGTAAGCTTGCAATTTTTCGGAGCTTTTTGCAACACTTCATTGATAGATTCATTGTGATCCCCCAAAAATTGTACAAGCTCAAGGAAATTTCCTTTATCACTTGAACCTTGAGATTCATCGTGACCACGAAAAGCTAATCCCCGGCATAAAAGGAATCTTATGCAATCAACTATTGCATTTAATTGAATCCGATAGTTAATTTTATCTTGATTTGATTGCTTAACAAAAACACTTTGAATGTGTTGCTTTTCCTTCAACAAATCATTACTCTTCTAAACATCTTGGTAATGAGCACTATTAACTCCTCCAACATGGGAATTTAACTTATCTTTCTGATTCCAAAGTTTGAATCCCTTCGTTACAAAAGTGTCACCTCCCCCTTGCTTACCAACATCTTGCCCAAATAGGTAGCAATAAAAACAGAATACTGCATCTTTGTCTATACTATATTCCAAACAGTATCTATCTTTATACCATTTGGATAAAAATCGACGGGGCTTTCCAGAAAAATAAGATATAGGGTAATCATCACTGTGTAAAACAGGTTGACAAGGGCCTTTTGTTAAATAATATCTTCTTATTTCATCATGATAATTAGGATGATAAGATGATATTTTTTCTCGTAGCCCAGGATCTGAAAGAAGATTCTCTAAGTTAAAGTCAACACGAATTCGCTTAGAAGATGAAGATGAATCTTGTGCAGGAGCTGAATCTTGGGTACATGGTTTTCTTATCAAATATTTGTCCATAATTCTAGCAAAAGAATAAACAAAAAACTATAAGTTTATTTGACATATTAATAAAATTATTAATTATTGTTATTTAGTCGTTTTATTAATTTGTTTGTCTTTTATAAACTATAATTTGTTACATTATTGTTTCATTAATTATAAAATTATTAATTATTATTTAGCCTAACATAATTTAATTTATTTGTCTTTTATAATGTATTGATTAATTATACTGTTTTAATTATTGTTGTTTAGCGTAACAATAAACTATATTACTTTAATTTATTTGTTATTAATTATATTACTTTAATTTGTTATATTGTTTAGTTCCTTGTGCACATTACACTAAAAGAGCTAAACATTATACATCTCATGTGCAGCATAATAAAAGCAGTGTAATGTGCAACACATTACACTGCTTTAATTATTATTTACTACCCGGCCGCATGTGCCCACTGCCCATCAGCCCATTTATCCCTACCCCACTCAACAGACAAGCACAAATCATCCCCCAATCATAACCTGCCAATCAGAAAATTTCACAATCACAATACATATTACTAATCAGCAACACACACTGAGTCACTGCCCAACAGGCAAAAGCAACGAATAAAGCTATAAGATAAAGCCAAAAAAACAGACAAAAAGCAAAATAAAGTTAAAAGTAAAGATTGGTTCAAAAAAAAAAGAAAGAGAAAGAGTAAAGATTCGGCAGCCCAACCAATCAGAGTATTATAGTTCAAAAGAGAGAGAGAGAGAGAGTTACTGACTTAAAGACTAGAATAAAGAGAGAGAGAGGCATCAGACTTTTTCATTTCATGGTTTTCATTTCAGTGTGAGAGAGAGAGAGAGAGAGAGAGAGAGAGAGAGAGAGAGAGAGAGAGAGAGAGAGAGTCAGAGAGAAAAAGGGAGAGAAATACCTTGAGGCCGACTGGCCGAGCACCAGAGCAGCTGAGACGATGAGATCGTTTTGATCTGTGACGACGGGCAAGCGACGACGGGCCAGCAACGAGCGACGACGGCGGGTGACGAGCGATGACGACGGGTGAGCGAAGGACGACGACTAGACGAGGAGCGGCGGAGGTCACGGAGCGAGCTGCGCCTGCGAGCAGCGGCAGCGCCACCGTGGGTTTGGTTTGCTCTGGGTTTAGGGTTTCTTTTTTGCTCTGTAGTTTGTTTCTCTTTTGCTCTGTATTTGGTTTCTTTTTTTTTTCTTTTTGATAAACACCTCTGTATTGCAGTGTTGGCTAATGGGGTTTGATTTGCTTTTGCTTTGTATAGAGTATAGACTGTCTTGATCTCTGCCAACGACGTGACCGTGGTTTGATTTCTGATTTGCTCTATTATTTTATTTTATTTTTTTTTTTGGGTGAGAATCCATGGGTTTGCTACCTCCGTATTATGTTGGGCTTTCCGGGTTTGCCGTGGGCTTGGCTCTGTTAACAAAATATATATATATTTTTTTCCAAATTTTAGTTCAAAATTTTTTTTTTGGGTTTTCTTTTTTTTTTGGCTTGAAAGTAGGATAGATAATTTTTTTTTTAATTATTTAATTTGAGGGTATTCCTAATTTTTTGATTGAGGGTGTTCCTAATTTTGGGATGAGGGTGTTCCTAGCATAGATTAAATATAATTTTTTTTTTTTAAATTTTTTTTAGGTCAGGGTGTTCCTGGGAACACCCTGACCTGTACGTGGCGCCGCCACTGAATGCAATATAGCTAGTAATGTTTGGAGGATGTGGGATGATTGTCCTATTAGTCTTATTGGGAAACAACATGGATATTCCAGATTTGGCTATTGAGATCCTGCACCAAGGAACCCAAAGGGACTTGCAGAAATTTTTTGGTGTGGCTTGGAAGATTTGGTACAATAGAAACCAGGTGCTTTATGAGGCAAATGGAACCTCGGAAGCACACATTTGGGGGGCTGCTATCCGTATGAATGAAGACTTCAAAGAAGCAAATGGGCTGGATTTTAAACACAAGATGGACAAGATGGATCATTAGGAACGTCCTCTTGTGGGCTTCTATATCATTAATGTGGATGGTGCTATCCCTTTGGCCAATGGACACTCAGGAATTGGAATTATAGTTCGAGATAGTGATTGCAGATTTTTTGCAGCCATGTCTATGCCCCTCCAAGGAAGATATTCTGTTGAGGAAACCGAGGCAATTGCAGTGGAGTAGGGATGTGTTTTGGCAAAAAAGCTTGGCCTAGAGAGAGTTATCATAGAGAGCGACTCTCTCCTTACTGTCCAAGCTGTTGAAGCAAATGATGTTAGAGGAGCTGTTGGCCACATTGTGAAGAGCATTGTGCAAAGTTTATATAGTATTCAGGAGTAAAAAATTCGACACATTAATAGGACTAGCAACAAAATAGCCCATGAGCTAGCTCAGCATGCTAGAAGAATTAGAGAAACTTTCATTTGGAGAATGGAGATTCCAGAATTTTTGTTTGAGCTAGCTAGATCAGAGGGAGCTACACAGGCGGAGTAGTGTTTATGGTCTAAGCTGTTGCTGGTTTCCTTGTACTTGTATTTGTTTTTTGTTTTTTGTTTTTTTTTTTTTGTTTTTTTTAGGGGCTTTTGTATATGTTTTTGTGTTTGTTGAATGATATCTCAGTTCCTTCTCAAAAAAGGAAAAAAAAAAAAAAAAAAAAAAAAAAAGAGGAAAATTACAATTTACCGACTCATGGTTTGGTTAAAATTTAAGTTGTCTACCTATAATTTAAAAGTTGACACTTTGCCCACTTAAGATTAGCTCCATTAGGCCAAAGGCCTTGTAGCTGAATTGACACCTCCTCATGCACATAGTGCTTGGGAGTCTAGAGGGGAAAGGATTTGAGCTGCGAGGTTAGCAGCATGTTTTAATTATTTCTCCAAAAAAAAAAAAGATTAGCTCTGTTAGGATGCCGTAACCCACCTCCACCCACCTCCGTAATTTCACCATTTAAAAAAAAAAAAAAAAAACATAAAAAATCAAGATCTAAAAGCATATTTGTTAAAATGGTGAAGCTTTTGCTCAAGAACACTTTGGTTGAGAAGAGCAAAATGTTAGCAATAGAAATAGCATGGTTCTTGAGATGGTATTAAACTGTATGGTGTTGGAAGCTATATATATTTGAGCTAGAGTGTCATTCAATGGTTCAAGAACATTCAAGGAAAACCCAGCAACCTACAAAAACAAAGAAACCTAAAACAACCACCATCTCACAGAAATCAAAGCCCACCATCAATGAAACCATCCCCCCCCCCCCCCCCCAAAAAAAAAAAAAAAAACCCAGCCTCAAGTACAAGGTCAACAGAGGAGAAACTAAGAGCTGTTGCTAAGGTGGTAGTGACAAAAAAGCAACGCCAATCACAGATTCATACTTCATATATACTTACTTAATTTTCCACTGTCACAACACTGCCTATAGAAAGAGATTGAGGGGTTGAAGAAAGGAAATAGAGAATTAAGGAGATACAAAAGAATTTTGGAGCCAAACACTAAAATAATAAAATAAAATAATCTTGGTTTTGTGTTCTTGTTGAAGCTCTTGAAGCTTCCAAATACTTTTTACAAAAACCATTTTTTGATCTTGTTTCCTTTATTTTTATTTTTAACATAGGTGGCTTACGGTAATTCAAGGGAAATAAGCTCGGGTGGGTAAAAGTGTCAATTTTTAAACCACATGTAGCCCTAAAACAACTTCTTTCTTTCACTTTCTGAGTTACTCTCTCATCTCTCATCTCATCTCAAAGAGTCATTTAGATTCAGTGTGTTAGGATTAGTGCCCTAAAATCCTATTGTATAATGCCATGTATGACATTATGTTATAAGCAATAAAGTTGTTTTATTATCTAAAATAATAGTAACATGTATATTTGGACATTATCATATAGTCCTTGAGATGCATAATATGTGATTTATGTGATTTAGTCACAAAATATGTAAATCACAAGTTCTTTGTAAGCTCAGAATTTTAGTTAGTAGTCAGTGATGAAATTGGGCATTTCATTTGCAAAGACTACAACATATCAACTAAGATGATTTGTCTTAATCGTAGAAATGAAGACTTCTAGTTGATATCTTAATATGTTTTAAGTATATAAGACACATTGAACTGGACCGCTGTGAGATTTATTATTCTATTAACGATTGTCAAATGAATAATAAATCTCACGACTTTTATTTACATAAACTCTCAATCCTAAGAGAATAGTGAACCCAATTATGAAATGTTGGTTGCTTTGATATATCAGGAGTGAAATCTAATTTAATGATCAAAACCTCAGTTTGTTGGGTAACTACACGTAATGTTGAAGGAACACATCAAGATGGAATTCCTAGTCTCTTTATAGAGATATAAAATATTCCCTTGAGATAAGTTTAATGGGTTTGGTTACTAAAGTTTATATTTTATGAAATTGGATTTCATAAATATATATGAATAACTTAAAGGATTAAACCGGGTACTCAAGAATCAAGAGTTAGTAATTTTCAAAGTAACAGTTATACATTATGACTTTATATTACTACGAATATTTTCATGAAGGGGTTAAATGTTTAGATAATAAAGTCTTGGGATATAATTTATTAATAAGGCTTAGAGTGCAATTCACCCTCAAAAAAAAAAAAAAAAAAGCTTAGAGTGCAATTATATTTATATAGTAGTATTAAATATAATTAATGATAATTTTGGGCTTGTCAAGAGTTAACAGATAAGCTCAAAGCCCATTGAAGCTAGAGTTTTATTTGTCCCTTTTGGTCCCACTCCAAGCCACTTACTAAAACCCAATTGGGCTGGCCCAAAAGGCTAACCCAATTAGATAATCAATTATTTATTTAATAAGAGTTATTAAATAAAGTAACTGCAAGTGCAGTAAAATATATGTGTATAATTAAAAGAGAAACATACAAATTTCTCAAGACACTCTCTTATTCTCTTGAACAAGTACTTATGAAAATGATTAAGATACCACACATCTTAGGCATATGTGGAATTGGGATGAAGATTGAAAGTCTTCCCAAGTTCAATCTTCATTTGTTTTTTAATTTTACTGTATCAAGGTACGCCTTCCTATTCTTTGTTTCCAAAATATAGATGTTCCATGTTATCTCACATGAATAAAGTAGATTCGTTTATTTCTGTTGCGTGTTTTTGTATGAGACGCAAAATAATATTTTCCAACAATTGGTATCAAAGTGGTCTTCAATCTCATGTTTGTATAACATGTTGAGTGAGTTTTAGAATCAAAGAAAATTATTTTCATGCTATTTGAAAATTCTATGGTAGTTTTTCTACATAGTTTGATTTCAGAACTATTGTTTGATGAAACTGAAATTGATGTTGTGATGTTGTTTTAGTTTAATGTTGAGTATGCCAAATTGGACTTTAAGACTATAGCATCAATGAAATTAAGTTTCGATCTCAATCCCATTCTATTATAATCAAGGGATTGTGTTTTGTACATGTGAAACGTCAAAAACGGTTCTCAGAAAAATTCAGTTTTACAAGTCTCGATCAGTCAAGAATTCCTTTTGATCTATCGAATGTTCTTTTTGACCAATCAAACAAGAATCGAGAATCAATCAAACCAAGCAGTGACTTTGTGATGAATTTCTTCAATTTTTTGATTGATCGAGAAAAAGATTCGACCGATCGAACGTACTGAATTTTGAATTTTCAATAAGTGTTAAAACATTAATAAAGTGCAAGGCTATGTGTGATAAGATTACACATGTTTTCTAAATAAAAAACCTTTCTTTTAAGTGGGAGAGAGATTGAAGGGTTGAATCTCACAGCCTCCATTACCGGTTCATAGTAGTGTGAAGTAGGCACTTTGTCTTGGCCTTAAGCCTAGCTATTCCATGTGGAGGGTGTTTAATTTCATAGTACTACAAGTTTGAACTTCTCGGTTTATAGTGGTGTGAGCAAACACCTTGCCTTGGCCTCGAGCCTTGCATTCCATGCTAAGGGTTTTTTGTATCATGGTACTATGAGATTAAACTTTTATTGATAGATGAAATGTGGCTACACATGACTCTAGGCAATGGTATACACTAGATTAAATATTATAATATCCTCTATGCTAAGTTCTTGCTATTATTATTTAGTGGCTAAATGAATAACGACATATTATTAGTGTTTGGTAAGAGTTATCAAGATAGCACTAGTAATGAAAAATGTTTTCAATTAATCATAGTATTTAATGTTCACTCTATGATGTGGGATATTGAATATGGGATTGGGTTGTTGTTGCATATTTTATATTACGGTTTTACTAAGGTTCCATACTATATGTTTATAAGCTAAATTTATAATGTCTAGTTTACTTATTGTATTCATGTTTATTATTTTTAGATTTAATTATGGCATCTTTTAGCCCACTTGTTACTATGATAGACTATGCCCCGGCCCATTTTTTTGGGTTTTGGGCCAAACCCAGTGAATGGGTGGAGTTGTGTTATTGGAATAAATAAGAAAACCATAATTGAAAAATTCATCATTTTATTAATTTGAAATTGAATTTAAATTGATCATAGGAAATTACATGGCTCTGGTCCTAGATACAATCTAAGATAAAGTACATGGTTTTGTTTCCTAGTTACAATCTAGAAATTGAAAATTACAAGGATAAGCATTGATCTATTAACTTTTGATCTAAGTTCAGAGGCTATGTTATAAGGTGGGAAGGTGTTAGGCACCCATCTTGCTCAGTGAAACAAGTTTTCTAGATTATGGTGGTCAACATTCATATCATATCATCTAATATGTTATTTATTAATTTGCATATTGTGACAGTTTTTAGACCCCTTAAAACCACAATTAGATTAACCTAGGTAATTAGCCAAGTGATTACTTAGTCAAATTAATAAATCTAGGTTAACACAAATATATCATGTCAATGTATAGTAGCGGAAATATAAATAATACAATGATATGATAACCTAGGAAAACCAAACCGTAAAAAATCTGAGGAGAATTTAACCTAGCTATCCTCAAGGTAAAAAAGCAAATCCACTAGAAAGAATCGAAATTTTACAATAGCAACTTAGACCACTAACATTTTATTGCTACCCACCAGCAGAAACTTACTGACACAACCACGTGTAAACTTCGAGACCACAGACTCCTTCTTTCTTGGATTCTCCAGCAAGTACAAGCACACCCGCTTGTGTTTCTTTAAGTTCTTATGGCAGCAACTGAATGATCATCAAGTTCTTGAACGAATCTCCTTCTTGATAATCCTAAACTTGTGTAAAGGAAAGCTCCTCACAGATCTCACAAGAGATTTACACAAACAGCAATATGAGCAACACTAAAACGTGGCTAGGGTTTGCCATATATACCTAGGGCAAAAACATAAAACCCTAAACGTTTTAAATGAACTAGGGCTGAGTTGGAATTCTGCAGAAAAACACATTCTGCCTGAATTTCGATTGATCGAGTCTAAGCTTCGATTGATTGAACCAGGCCGAATTGCTCTAATAAATCTGCATCAGCTTGAATCCAACTTTACATAAAATACACAACTTTGAGCAAGTCTAAATAAGACTAAACAACTTGTTTTGATCATGGTTTGCCAACAATACACATTAGAGTTCTAAATACATTAGTTCCTAAGTCTTTAGAACCTAACATATGAAACTTAATGTGTGTTTATGTGACAAACCCTAATTCAACTTATTAAGCATTGCATTTGGACTGAAAAATAAATTCTAGTAAATGTGTGTGGATGGTGATATCCTAGATTCGAGGATTTGAGAGAATTATGAAACAAACATGTTTTTCATATTTTTTCTGTGGATTTAAGATCAAAGCTAGGGTTATGTATGAACAAGTGATGAACAAGCAAGAACATGTCAAGAATGCATATGAACATTTAAGAAAATTCAAACATATTCAAGGAATTTAAATAAGCACTAGCATGCTTTAATCCTAATCTCATCATAATAATATAAAAAATCAAATTATAGAAAGGGATTATACCTGCATGCAAGATCCACACAGTGGAGGAGGAGACTCTTAATGGAGGTCCTAAGGGTGGAGTGGAGAAAAACTAGGAGAGGGAGAGTGAGTCTCACTCAATACCTCAAGTCTCAAGAAGACTAAGATATGACAAGACTATTTAACTTCACTAGAACTCAAGAGAGGAGTAGAAAGGGTGTTTCCGTGTGTTTTGAAATGGAGGAAAGGGGGGATTTATATAGTAGTAGTGGAAAAAATATGAATGGAACGTCATTTAATGAAGGTTGGCAAAGGATAAAAAAGAATCACAAACCTAGACCCTATTTCAGACTTTAGGGAAAGCTGGTGCATTAAATGTAGAGATTGGTGGGAGTAATGAGCAAGTAAAATTCGATTTTCCCATAACTATTGTAATAGCCCGTAGAGAAAAATTCAAAAAATTATATCTTCCTCAATTCTAATAGGAATTATCTCGTTCTCGTGCTCAAATTGAACTTCAGATGTCTAGTTTCTGGAAAAATTAACCTCACTCATAGATTCAAATAATTTTTTAGAGATATCAACGAAATAGTGAGCAGAGGTCATTTGTTGGAAAATAATTTTAGCACAATTAGCATTAATAGGCCCTAAATTAGTTTCCAATTAACATTAATAGACTCCAATCATTTCCATTTCAGACTTAATCAGTTACAAATTTACCTTAATTAAAAAGATAATTACACAAATTACTCATTGAATGATTAATGCTTAATTATCTAATTAATCAAGTGTGTGTAACCTTACCATAAGATGTAGTCCTAACCAATCAAATTATAAAACATCATCAATTTCAAATTGATTATAATTATAACCAATTGGAATCAATTGTTCATAATCACATATAGTTGAACTCAATTTGTGATAGCGCATCTCGGCCATTAAAACTTGATTTGATGATAACTTTCAATTGATGGTCCGATTAAGGCTTATAACCATCAATTTGATCATTACAACATCAAGATTATTTTAATGAAATGAAATGAAGGATATAATGGCCACAATTAAGATGCCTATTTCCAAGGTGAAATTACCCTTTTACCCTCTATGTGAGGTTAAATGTAGGTTGTAAAATAGGGTGTCAACAGTTACTATTCTTAACCAAAACAAACTGACTAGATACAACTATGTTGACTGGAAAAGAAATTTAGACATTGTTCTTATTGCTGAAGAGCACAAATATGTGCTTAATGAACCATGTACAAACTTTCCTACATTAGATGCTCCTTTTGAGGAGAAGCAACGATATGATTGTTGGCAAAAATCTAATGAGATGGCTAAATGCTATATCTTAGCATCTATTTCAAATGTTCTACAACATCAAATGCAAGATGTGGAACTAGTTTTAGACATAATGTTTAGTTTGAAGGAGTTGTTTGGTTAGCAAGTCTGTTCTGCTAAGCAAGATACTATGAGGCTTCTTTTGAATACCAAAATGGCTTAAGGGACTCTAGTAAGAGAGCATTGTCTCAAGATGATCTCTTATCAAAATACACTAGAGGTTTTAGATGCCGGCATTGATAGAGAATCCCAAGTGGATATGATACTCCAATCCCTACCAGAATCATTCAAAGAATTTAGCCTTAATTATAATATGAACAAAAAGATTTATACTTTGTTTGAAATGATGAATGAATTGGTGACAGCAAAAGGCATCCTTATAATAGCCAATATTGATACTAATATGGTTGAAGTTTTTTCTTCTAAGCCTAAGTTAAAATGCAAAGGTGGTAGGAAGAAGAAGGACTTCACCAAACAAGAAGGTAAACAAGTTGCCAATAAGGGAAAGAAGAAAGCAAGGGACTACACCAAAGGAAAATGTTTCCATTGTGGTGAGAAAGGTCATTGGAAGCAGAATTGTCCAAAATTCATAGCTAATAAGAATAAAGGTATGATGAGATCATTCCTTCTTGAAACTTGTTTAGTACATAATCCCACAGATTCCTGGTGTGTGGATTCAAGATGTACTAATCATATCTACAATGTTTTGTAGGGGTTCCAAGAGACCAAAAGGCTAAATGAAGGGGAAATGTTCCTTACTTTGGCGGATAGGAGTGAAATTCCAGTTGCAGTTATTGGAGTGTTTAATTTATTCTTTGGTTCAATGGTTTTAATATTGGAAGACTACTTATATGTACCTAATTTAAATTTTGCAACTTATTTAGGTAGACATTGATATTCTGTTATCTTGAAAGACAATGTTGTAATAAAGAATGATAAAGTGTTTATCTATCCTGGCAATATTGTTGATGGTCTTTATATTATAACCCCTGGTAAGCATGAATTGTACAATTCTAAATTAGATAACAATTCACATGTAAAATCATTGAAGAGAAAGTTTCCTTCTACTTGTGATGCATATCTTTGGCATTTGCGTTTGGGTCATATTAATTCAAATAGGATCCAAAGACTGGTGAAAGATGGGCTTTAAGAATCATTAGATTTTAATGAATTCCCAGTCTGCAAATCCTACTTGGAAGGTAAAATGACAAAAGACCTTTCAATGCAAAAGGGCATAGAGCCAAAGAATTGCTAGAACTAGTACATTCAGATGTATGTGGTCCTATGTTTATCCAAGCTAGAGGTGGCTATGAATATTTCATTACTTTTACTGATGATTACTCTAGATTTGGTTATGTGTACCTAATGAAACGGAAGTCCGAAACTTTTGAAAAGTTCAAAGAGTTTAGAGCTGAAGTGGAGAATCAATTAGGTAAATGTATAAAGGCCATTTGATCTGACCGTGGTGGCGAATACCTTTTTGGGGATTTTAAGGATTACTTAGCTAAAAATGGGATCATATCCCAGTTGACTGCACCTGGAACACCACAACAAAATGGTGTAGCAAAAAGAAGGAATAAGACTCTTTTAGATATGGTTAGATCCATGTTGTGTGCATAGGTTGGTCCCGAGCTATACGTCGAAACAAAATTTTTTGTCTCTTATTCTTTTGATTCCATTAGCGAAGCTTATGAATCAAAAGAGGGGCATCTGTAGACACTACATTTTGTACCTTTTACGACTCGGGCCCCCGTTCCCCAATGATGCAAGAATTCTAAAGCCCAAGTTTGGTTTAGGGCCCGATCAAATGAAAATTAACTTGAGGAAAGTGTTTATGGAAAATAGAACTGATTTTTGGAAAAGAAAGGCCATGGAAACCCTAGGGCATGCGTACGCATACACGCGTATGTGCACACATGGTCAAGCTTTGCGTGCACATGCTAGGGTTCCAAAAACTATGTAAGACAAGATTTTTACATTTAAACTAGGTTTGGAACAAATTTTACATCGTTTGGGAGCTGCCTTAAAGCCCTAATTTTTTCAACTATATAAAGCCATAAATGGTACATTTTCAAGGAGGATGAATTCTGGTAATAAAACATATAAGTTTCACTAGAAAATAGTGAATCAAAGAGAGAGTTTTTCACAAAACATTCTCAAGTTAAGTTTTATTTGATTAGGACCTTTTATGGCCTTAATCTTTGAGTTCTAAGTTTACTAGCTCGTTTTTGTATTGGTTTTGACTAGATTGATTGAGGGGAACGGTCAAAATCAAGCTCTAGAGAGTTTCTTGTGTGGAGGTAAAGTTTCTAACTTTGGCTCTTCACTTTTTCTTTGCTTTCATGTTTATGTACTTGTTTTAATTTCTTCTTTTTAATTTTTTTTTTTAGCTTATTTTTTCTTTGTTTTTGTGTTATAAGCATGTTAGATTGTTAGATTCTTGTTTCTGTGTGTTTTCTTTGCTCTCTGTTTTTGTTTTTTGGGTTTAGAGTTTTGGGTGTGTATGTGTGCAAGTGTAGTGAGTATGTGTATGCATACAGTTGGGCTACGCACCCATGCTCTATGTATGCGCATGCATACTCTTGCCCAAGAACCCTGATCTCGTTCCTGTATGATGTTTCCTTTGTTTTACTTACATGTTTTAGCCTCTGTCTAACCTGTTTTTCACATCCTTAAGTCTATATTGCTTTGTCTTTTTTGTTTTGTTTTGTCTCTTCTATGCTTTCTAAGATGTTTCTTTTAATTGAATATCAGGAACATGCAGTTGAATATGAACATGCATTGATGCATAGGTGTTGTGATGTAGTGAGGTAAGTCATGCATTCACATGAACATGCATTGGTTTGAGTGATGAGAATGATGTAATTGATGAATATGAATGTGATTGGTTGAACATCATGTTATCGTTGTTTAGATGCCATAATATGCTTTTGTAGATTCTACCATAATATGTTTGTTTGTTATTGTATGCTAGATTAGGGTTTTCTCTTAAAGTCTCTTACTTTGATGCTATGCCATTCATTCATATGTTTATGCATGATGCCATAGGTGCTGAGTTGCTGCAAGGTAAGTAAAGGTAAGTCATGCATTCACAATGTACATGCATGGTCTTGTTTAGGTTTGATGATACATTTGTGTTCTTAATGTCTTGGATGATGACATGATTTGTTGGCTTTGCTTCTTCCTTGATTGTAATATGATTCCACCTAGGATGTGATGACATGATACTAGATGTATGCTAGGGTTTATGTTACACCATATTAGATGAATGCTAGGTTGGATTGACATGTATGCTAGACGTATGTTAGGGTTTATAAGGTGAGATAGGAGCATGATTAGGGTTTGCGGAAGTAAGATCAGTCCTTCCATGTAAGGGTACTATATTCATGGTTTCTAAACCATAAAACTAGGTGGTGACTCCATGTTTCTCTACCCCGGTCCACTCGGCTAAGGTGTTCTCCCCAAAGCAGCACACTGATAACCGCACATTGCACCCGTAAACATACTTGCATGAATGTACTCTACGAGAGGGGATTATTTTAGAAATCAAAGGGAATGAATCTCTTTGAGATCTAAAATAAGGTCACTTAAAGGAAAAGAAATTCTTAAAGCAGAGCTTCCAGATTTTCTTTAACGTAAGGGGAGCGAGGGGTTTAGGGATCTCAGAGGTATCAGCCTTTTTTTTTTTTTTTTTGAATGTTGGGAGACCTCCTCTATTTATAGAAGTGTTAGTTGCTTAGAAAATAAGCTAGGGTTGCTTAAAAATTTAGTCAGATCAACTTAAAAAATAAGCAAAAACCGTATAGAGAAAATCCTAAAAAGATGAGACTTAGATAAGAGAGAGCTCATTTTTATGATCTGAACATGTTTTATTTTTTTGACCATACCTCTCTACTCAAAATTCAGATTAAGAACATTCTAAAATTGGAAGGGAAATTCGATTCTCTACAACTTTGCAAAAAATAACCTAGTCCGAATTTTGATGTTTACCATGCCAAAAGTGCCCTAGAACGTGAATCCGAAATTTGCTACTTGATTAGCACGTTTTTGAAGTTTTTTCCAAGTCTGAAACTGTATTTGGACAAATTTCAGAGTTATTTTCATGATAAACTTCATCCCAAAGTGATAATTAGAAATTTTCAAATAATTATTTTGAATATAATTATCTCAAAAGCCTAATTATCTACAGTCTTTAAATATTATCAACTTAATTATTTTAATCCCATGTAATAAATCTCACTTTAAGAGAAATACTTAACCAAACACATAAATTCATGTAATTAATTTTAATTTTTAAACAATTAAAATTAATTCCAATTAATCACGTGTGATCAGTTCCACCCAAATGAATGCATGAAAACTGTTAGAATCTTAAGGTTATTTTTATGATATCAAGCATATATCATGATCTGAATAAAGCATGGTATCAAGCATATATCACCAAAGGTAGTAACATCACAAAGCAGTTCAAGCATTAAAACTCATGATATTCAACCAAGCATATTTAAACACTCAAAGCCCAAATGTTCAAGTGCATGTTCATGTGATTTATGCATGTCTTACCTTATTCATCTCACTGCATCATAGCACCTAGTCAAACGCATGTTCAAGATATTCAAACAAACAAAACCCTAGTCAAGATATAATCACTAAAAGAAACCAAAAACGTGTTAAAACCCTAAAACAAAACTCAAAACAAGGGAAACATGACAAAACGGAGACTATACATGTGGAAGAAACGAATGAAAACAAAGGAAAACTAGATTTGGATTCTAGGGCACGAGTGTGCTTACGCATACATAGGGTATGCATGTGCATCCCAGTTGTATGTGTACGCACACCTTGAGTATGCTATGTATATCTAAAGCATGCGCATCACACCTGGAAATGTAAAACTCAACAACCAGAACAAAGACTAAACAAAAACAAGAAAACTTGCAACCTTTCATGCTTCAGATATAAGCAAAAAAAAAAAAAAAAAAAAAAAAAAAAAAAAAGAAGAAGAAAAGAAATTAAAGCAAATAAAACATATAAACATAACAAAATAAGAAAAGTGAAGTGCCAAAGTTAGAACCATACCTCAACACAAGAACTCCCTAGAGCTTGATTTGACCGTTCCCTTTAGTCAATCTAATCAACAACAAAACCAATAGGTTAGTAAGCTTTAGAACTCAAAGGCCAAGACCAAAATAGGTCCCTACCAAGTAAAAATTGACTTGAGGATGTTTTGTGAAAAACTCCCTCTTTGATTCACTATTTTCTAGTGAATCTTGCGTATGTACACTTGCCTTCAAAAAAGTACCTTTTATGGCTTTATATAATGGTAAAATAGGGGTATGGGGTAGCTCCCAGATGATGTCGGATTTGTTCCACACAGATTTAAATGCAAACACCTTTCCTTTCATATAATACTCGAGCCCTAGCTGCATGCTCATACTCGAGTTATGCATGCATATACCCTAAGTATGCGTATTCATGCTTTAAGTGTGCGTGCGCATATGCGTGTATGCGTACACACACTTTGGGTTTACTGTACCTTTACTTTTTCAAAATGGATTTATTCTTCCAAAAATAATTTTATTTTCTCCATAAATATTTCCTCAAGTCAAGATTTTGTAAGATTGGCTCGCAAATCAACCTTGAGCCTCAGAGTAATGTCATCATTGGGGAATTGGGCCCCAAGTCGTAAGGGGTATAAAATGAGGTGTTTACAGTTGCCCCTTTTTTGATTTGTGAGCTCTGCTAATGGAATCAAATGAAAAGGAGAAAAAAGATTTTGTTTCGACGTACAACTCAGGCCCATCCCATGTACACGGCAAACAACACGCATACATGGGGTGGGGTGCAACTTTGCAGAGTTGCATGGGATTTGTATGTCTGAAGTCCCATAGGTGTTACTCAGGAAACGAGTAATAACAAATTCACTATCTAAGAACCTAGTTTTCTAATTTTTAAGAAAAAGGCAAGTGACTCACTATCTTTGAGTCACTAAAAAAGAAAAACAAACATGGCCAATGGCCTCAACCATCAACCATCAACCAAACAAACAAAGTGCCTCAAACTTCTTCGGGTGGCTCTTGCCTCTAGGTGATTTCTGTCTTTATCTCAATCTCTTCATTTCTAAATGGCTCTTTCCTCTGTCCTAATCTCTTCCATTCTAAATGGCTTGTGCCTCGATTCTGATGTACATGTTCAATTCCAAGAGGATATGTACTCTAGCTCTATTGTCTTTACTTCTGGTCCTAAACACATCCTAGATCTACCTAATTACAAGTAAAGTGCATTTTGTCAAAGTATTAGCCAATTCTAAATTGACATATGTTTCTAACATCAAATTACATATGTCCTAACATTCTCCCCCTTTGGCAATCCGTGACAAAACCACAACAAACAAATGAACATATGAGAGAAGTCATAAATCACTCAACTCATATTCACTCGTTGAATACAATAAAATCTATCCTAACACCAACTCTTGAAAAACTTTGCAAGAAGAGAGTTTATGGCAAGAAGACTTTGACAACCAGTATTTCTGAAACACTTTAAACAAAACTCACCAGGGCATCTTAGTGTGAAACTGAAATATAAGATTGCATACATTAAATAAGAAACATGTGCATAAAGAGAGAAAAAAAACAACACATTTAAAGATAGATGAAAGAAAGTAATAACAACCTCAATATATATATCAACATAAGTACAAGGTTTGCTATCACTAAGTGGTCACAAGACCAATGTACAAAAATAATGTATCTAAAAAGAAAAGAAAAGAAAAGATACAAAAAGTCCTCACTACATCCCTCATAAACACTCCCCCTATCACAAAAATCTCCTATGCTAACCTTCCCCCTATGTACGACTACTTTCATATCAAAACTACTCCCTTTTTTTGTCATGAGTGACAATGGGTAAGTACATCAAGTAGACATCTCATCATCACTAGGTGAGCTAGCACCATCGTCCTCATCAGCATCATCATTGCCGAAGCCATTGTCACTCTCATCCTCAGAAGCTGGTGTTAATGGAGAAGAAGCAACAGTGAAACCACCCATGACAGCCAGTCGTCGTGTGATACAACCAACATGGGTGTTCACCTAACACAACTCATCACTGAGTGTGTCAAGGCAAGCATCCATGCACACAAGTTGTGCCATGATGGCATCAAGTGTCATTCCACCCGCAGAAGATGAAGGAACGGAGGTAGATGGAGTGGTAGAAGCTGAAGGAATTGCCGTCTCTATCTAGGGCCACCTGGGTCTGAGTTGTGCCTCACTCCGTCGAACGGTAGCTACATCTATGGCACACATAACCGTGAAGTGAGGAGACTCAGGAAAGGAGACAGAAAAATGGAAAAGGATCCACGTGATAGCTGAAGGAAAAATGAGCTTATCACGGGTCATCGTATCCCTATAGACACCTATAAGGGATAGAATGAAGTGAGAAGGGAAGTCGATAGAGATATCCTCTAAGAGGGATAACAAAAATCGAGCATGAGGCTCTGTAATGGAGTTATAATGAGACAAAGGATGAAGAATAAATGTCATCACTATGTTCAGGAATCTTGGACCTTTTGCAAAGCCCAAGTAAGGGGTGTTTTGGTGGTCACCCCAAAATGAATGTGTCTCAAAAAAGAGAGAAGAGAGTTTGTCTTTGGACACAGTCCGCAGACAAGCACAACTAGGGTAGTCAAGATGTGCTACCCTAGGAACATGTAGTACCTCGAATACAATATCCGGAGTACCTATTATGCGCATACCTCGAACACGAGAGAAGAAATGAGGTACAGAAGTATCAATTCCATGCATATTGAAGTAAAACTCCTGTATGATCATGGACGGACAAGTGACCGGGATGTTACATAGTGACCCCCAACCCCTACTGTGAATGACAGTGGGTAGGTTAATATCGGAAAAATTCAATAAGATGACTTGGTGTTTTGAATGAATGCCTCATCGAGAAAAGTTCTCCGAAAAGTCCTTTCGGGCTTTATCATCACATAACCGTACTTGAGAAGGTGAAAGGTCAGAAGAAGAAGATGCCCCAGAACGAAGAGGATTCTGGGATGGAGTGGATTTTCGTTTAGGTGACATGATGTAACTAACCGAAAGAAAGAGAGAGAGAGAGAGAGAGAGAGAGAGAGAGGGAGAAAGAGAGAAAATCAGAAAAGCACCAACAAGACAATATATAAGAATATAAGAACTTGAAGGTACGTATGCATAAAAATGCATGAACATGTGACATGCAAACCAAAAAAAAATATCATGGGCTTAGCCCAATCCAAACCTAATACCACACAGCAAATCAACATATATAGCACACGTTTATAATGCATGAAAATATAGTTATAATGCAAGTGTGATGCAATGCATGACGTTTAGGATCATATAAACATAACCCAACCCAAAAATTTCACCAGAACTTCATCAATTTCGAAAAACACCAAAAGTTTTCAAAAAATCCCAAAATTTAGGTCAGAATGCATGAAATGTATGATTAAAGGCTAGAAAAGAAATCATAACTGTGAAAAATGCAATGAAAAGACCGAAGAATGAGTAGGGAAGATGAAGAGGATGAGTGAGGAGTTTGAGAGAAAGAAAAGTGATTTTCGGTCGAGAGAGATCGGGGAGAAATGAGAGAAAATCATGCAGATCCAATATATAGAAAAACATAATTCTTGACAGATCGAGAGGTGTCGAGAGGTATTGATGATTAAAAATGCGTTTTTTATCTGTCGAAGAGCTGTTCAGAATCTGCCGAGAGGTGTCCACAGCTAAAGGATCTAGATGGATCGAGGTAGCTATCGAAAAGTTATCGAGCATCCAGAAAGTTTCTCGATGGATCAAAGTAGCTATAGAGAAGCTGTTGAGAATGCGAAAAAAAGTAGTTGAAGGGTCTCAATAGATAGCCTAGCTGTCAAGGGGTGTCCAGCAGCCGTTGAGATTGCTTAAAAACAGTTTTTCAAGAAGAGAAAAATACAGACATGAATGCAATCAAGCATGCTACACAACCAAAGATCCAAACCACATTTTAAGCTCTCAAAATCATCGCTCAACAAAAAAAATGTTAAGCACATAGATCCAAAACACACACACACACCAAACACGTTTAACCAATTTTATATTTCAAAAACAAGTTAAGATAGTTTAGTGAGCATACATTAATACATGTATTCCTTGTGATGGCCAAATCACATTGTACCTGCACATATACCAGCACATGTACCAAAGGTAGCAAAGAATATTGCGTGTTATGTGTGAAAAACATTGCAAGATTGCATTAGTGTCTATATGTTATGGCGATTTGAGATATGAGAAAATCAATTTAACTCACACATATTCATAATTGTTTGATGGGGACTATCACCTTCGAGGTACATCCTATAACTTCCACCTCTCCTAGAATACACGCTTGCAATCATGTATAAAGCATTTTGATTCTTTTTGCTTTTTGTTGTTCTTTGCATTCTTTTTCTTTTAAGCAAACCATGCATGGGCATATAAGAGATAGAAGAGAAATACACAATGATGTTAAGCATTTGACATTCCACTTTACTATGCCAAAGCATACAAATGTCATATCATGATTGGTGGGCAATGGTGGTGAGATGGTTATTTATTCCTTTCTCTTAAGATTTTCTAGTCCTTCCCGTCAAAAAGAGTGATACGAGTATTAAGTACAAGAGATTACTTAATATTACTCATCACAAACACAAGCCACAAAACTCACTTAGTTGTGCATAGAGATGCTCATCTAAGCTATAAATGATTCAATGTTTAGAAAACTTTGTTTCAATGGCCATCCAAGGTACACAAGTACCAATGTACACGAACACACACTATTTTTGTATTTTTTTTTTGTATTTTTCAATTTATTTTATTTTATTTTATATGAAAAAAAAAGTAAAAAAAAAAAATTTAAACAATGCAATGCATAAAACTAGACTGACTCAAAACACGAAAGAAAAACACACAAGTAATGCAAAAACAAAAACAAAAAGATGAGAGAGAGAGAAAAAGTGATAGAATCACCTGGAGCCTTTTTCCTTCCACACCTTGGAAGAACCTTTCCATTTAGCAAATCCTTGATTCGGCGATGAGGGGGAAGAATTGAAACTGTTCAAGTTTGAAAGGAACATGAGGAGCAAAAGAAGATGGAAGTTGATTATGGTTTCTTGACAAGATCATGCTGTTGCTCTGTTGAGTGGCCAACCACTTATAGCAATTAGGTCAAGTATGTCCAGCTGCTCCACAGTGATGACAAAAATGTTGCTTTTTCTATTTGGGCTTTTGAGTATTTCCCTTCTTAGCCCTAGGGTTCTTAATCTTTTTCTTATCAAGCTTAGGGGGTGCCCCTAAGATAGATTTACCCTTGTCTACGTTCTCACTAGCTAATTCATTTTTAACATCATTGTTCTTAGTTTCAACATTATTAGCAGGAGGAACAAAAATAGTCGTACTTGAAGTAGCAATACTAGGAGAAGAGAAATCATACCCTAAACCGGTTTGATCGGAAGCAGATTTCTGAAGACAGAGCATTTCATTGAGCTTTGCACTTGAAGTCCTTTCCAACTGGGCTCTAACTTGGAATAGTTCTGCCTCAAGCTTCTTGGTCTTCTCAGCCAAGAAATTATTCTCAAATCTTAGTGCTTTAATGGTCTGATTTGCTTCATCAAACTTTGTGGAGATTTCTTCTCATTAAAGCTCCACTTCACTAAGCTTCTTGGTGGCCAACCTATACAATTTCTCATGCTTTTCTAAGACCTTGTATAACTTTACATAGGCTGTGTGAATGTCATCTTGCTCATCCATCTTTTCAAACTTAGACTCCACCAATTCCTCTTCTTCATCCACATCTTCAACAATCCCTTCAGTAGGATTCACAGTTGCAGTGAAGGCATTTAGAATTCCATCATCCTCATTATCAGAATCATCCTCAGGCTCAGTGTTGCTCAACGTAGCAGCAAGTGCCTTGCTCTTACCAATAGTCTTGAGATACGTAGGGCACTATTGTTTCATGTGACTGAAGCCTTGACACCTAAAACACTTTGGTCTTGAGGGAACAGTGTACTGACCACCATCCCTAGCATCCTTCTTCCCTTTTTCATGGCTCTTGAACTGCGAAGAACTGGATTTCTTTTGGTCCTTGTCAAATCCTTTCACTGGCATTCTTCATAAACTTCTTGAACTGCCTCGTGATATAGGATTTCATCTTAGAATCTTCATTACTTGAAGACTCATTAGTGTCACTGCTCTTGGCCTTCAATGCCATTCTCTTACTCTTGCTTGATTTTCCTATCCTTGTCAACCCCAACTCATAGGTTTGCAGATTGCCAACCAGCTTTGTTAAAGGAATTTTTTCAATATCCTTCAATTCCTCAATTGTAGTGATCTTGGCATGAAATCTCTCGGGTAGAGATCTAAGCACTTTTCTAACAATCTTGGGTTCAGGAATGGTTTCCTCAAGATTAAAAGCTGAGTTCACTATATCCTTGAGCTTGGCATAGAACTCATCGAATGACTCACCTCCACCATCTTAGTCTCTTCAAAGCTCGTAGTAAGCCTCTAAAGCTTTAAATCCTTGAAAACCTTGGTTCCTTCATAGGTTGTCTGGAGAATGGTCCATGCTTCCTTAGTGGTTTCAATAGAGGATATCTCCTTGAACTCCTCATTCGTGACTGCACTAAATAAAGCATTCAATGCCCCTGTTGTTGAAGTTTGCCACCTTGATCTTAGCATCGTCCTAGTCAGTCGATGCTTCCATAGGCTTGGTCCAGCCTATCTCCACAGCTTGCCACACCTTTTCATCCAATGACTACAAGAAAGATTTTATGCGTACTTTCTAGTATACATAGTTAGTGCCATTAAATAAAGAAGGTATAATGAGAGACAGTCCTCTATCCATGAAAAACAGGGGTCAATGGATCACACAGCAAAGATTAACACCTAATCAAAATGTGCTTGCTCTGATACCACTTGATAGGCCAAGAATGTATTGACCCCTTGTGATAAATTAACCAATTGATTTAGCTAAGTTAATTAATTAATTCAATTAACATACAAATCACGTGGTAGCACAAACAAATCACCAATTAACTAAATGTAGCAGAAATTAAATTGACATGGTGATTTGTTTACAAATGGGAAAAACCTATATGGCAAAAACCCCACCGAGTGATTTTAAGGTCACCACTACCAAGAATTTACTATTATCACAACAAGCGGTTACAAGTAAAGGAATCCCAGTACCTTATACCAACCTACAGTTGAACCCTTACCCCAATACCCAATTGGACTTGTTCTATAGTGACAATCTCTCATTTTCAATGCACGACTCCTAGTACATGACTAACCAATAGATGCGCGAATCTCAGTACGTGACTTAATCACCAACTTAAGAAAGATGTTGGCTGTAAAGTTCTTCAGTTCATCACACGATCAAGATCACGAAACTCCTTGGTCACAAAACCCTATGCTATACAAACATAGCAGCTTATTCAAGAGAAAGATGAACTAGGCCAAATTTTTGTCTCCAGTCACAATTTGCATGAACAAAACTTCGCTTCACACTTGCGTAACCTTTGACGGCACTTAAAATAATCCGTATATATGTTTAGGGTTGTGAGAAAAGAAAGCCCAAACATATACATATCGATTGGATGAAAATCATCTCTGAAAACTAAATTTCATAAACCTCGACAGATAGGGTATCTATCAAGCTAGCTGTCAAGCGTCGGGCTTTAGCAGCTTTTTAAACCTCGATAGATACTAGCTATTGAGTTTTAAAATCCAGCACTTCTTAACTTGTTTCTTGGACAGATTTGCATGGCTTTAACACTAGAACTTGAAACCTTGTTCCTTGAAGCATTAAACACATCCTTGATCTACCAAATTACAAGTAAAGTGTCTTTTGTCAAAGGATTAGCCAATTCTAAATTGACACATGTTCCTAACATCAAATTACATATGTCCTACAATTTGACCTGCTAAGGAATTTTTTCTTGATGATTCTTACTCACGAGGGAGCTGTCTTGAACTTGTAACTCACTGGGGAGCTGTCTTGGGCTTTCATTTTTTTTTTACCCGTTGTGGGGTATTTTTGTTATTTTAGAGTAATTTGGTAATTTTTGATGTTCCATGATTCACTGGGGATGATTTTGAAATTTTCTTCTACTTTCTTGTCTTCTGAGAGTCCACTAGGGAGGTCTTAATTTTTTTTTCTTTACTAAACTACACATAGTTTATCCATCAGGTGTCTTTCCCTCCTCTTCATTTTATCAACAATTACCAACCATTTCTTTTTTTTTCCTTCTTATTCTCTTCATCTTCTTTATTTAGACATCTCTTCATTTTCTTTCTGACACGCCAACTCCCCTCTTCCCCTACAAAAACCTCTACCTTCTCTCTCATTTCTTCATCCCTTTCAGAATTAGAAATCTCCTTTCCTCTCAAACTCCCTCATCTTCTCTAATGGCTCCCAAGGCTAAGAAAGCTTCCTATATGATCACTAGTGGTGTCTTCAATCTCACCCACTGGATTGGTAACACAAGGCTTGACGAGCCTCCTCTACTACTTTACAAACCAAAAGATCATCTCTCAGAACATACATGGCTCGGATTGGCAAGTTTTTCAAACTTTTCTCATTTTCAAGTTTGCTTTGATCTTTTGTTTAAATCTATTTTTGGACTTGTAATGCTTGGGTTTTGCTATGGGATGGATTTTGCTATAGGATGGGTTTAGATGAAAACTTGATGTCCTAAGAAGGGTAGGAACATGTTTAGGTTGAATTTTGATCCAATGTAGGCCGAAAATGGGGAAGAACACATTTAGGTTACACCCATGCGTATCGCGTATGCATACGTATACTACGAGTATGCATGCATGCACACTGAGTGTACATGCACATGAATGTTTATAAAAACACATGAGTACATAGGGTATGCCCATGCATACTCACAGTACGCGCATGCATACCAAGGCTTACAATCACAATTTTATGCCTAGAATGGGTAGTTACTCTTTTCTTTCACTTATTTCTATCCAACATGATTCTTATGCTCTTGTTTCTATCCTTTGCAAGGTTTGAGGTCTTATTCGAGTAGGGGTAGTGCCAATCAACTATTTGAATGGTATTGGTCCCTGATGGCTGAGACAAAGGCTTTGGTGAACGCGGTTGGCTTTGGGCCACTCCTATGTCTTCTTTCGAAGAGCTTAGCTAAAGGTGTGCTAGTCCAAGCTTTAGTTGAAAGGTGGTGGGACACTACCCATACTTTTCACATTGCTAAGTGGGAGACTACCATGACTCCTATGACTTCCACCGGTTGACCGGTTTAAGATTATAAGGGTCTATCATCAACTTGGAGGGTGAGTTGGGCATTTAGTTAGGCCAAGACCTACTGGGCATATCTCTTTGCTAATGGTGGTCAGACGATGTACCTAAGGTGGCTAGCTCTCTTTCGCAACTTTGAGAATGCTTGGGAGCAAATTGGGGGCATGCTTGCCTTGCCTACTTCTACTCATTCATAGGCACATTAAGTTGGGGGACTTTTCGCCAGCTAGTGGGGCCTTGGAAGCCCCTTGAGGTTAGATTCTGTCCGCTTATGTAGCTTTACAAACGGTACCTCGTACTCTTGCAAACTACATCTGTTTTATGCATCTAAGATATCACATATACGGTGAAACCAATGTCACTAGCTGACATGGATTGAGGCAGTCACACCACAAAAATCATTGTAGACACCATATTTTGTCTACCCTCGATTTGCGTGCTGGACCATGAAAATTCCAAAAATATTAGCTTTCTATCATGGGGCCACAGAAATATCTAGATTGACGTGATGCAACTTGTTCAAGCATCGGAGCACTCGAAATGCCATTTCAAGTCAAATTAACCAAAATCTGGTCAAACTTGGGTTAACCAGAAGTCAAAGTCGGTCAAAATCATATCAAAACAACATTTTTCATGTTTCTACATCAAACTCGAGCTGCTCGGTGATTTTCATCAACTTTGACCAAGTTTGACCCTAGGTTGACTCCTAGGGGTCCCAAAAATCCTAATTTAGATTTGACTGTCAGAATGGGTTGAAACTAGCATCATTATGAAGATTATTGAATTTCTTTTCCAACAATTATTCATGGGTCAAAATTGGAGTTAAAACGATTGAGATATCCTGAAAACTGTACAAAGCGCACCAGCTCACTTCTCGAGGCCATAACTTTTGATCCGATTGTTGAATTTCAATTTCTTTAGCATTGCAGAAACTATACATCTAGAGATTTCCAAGGAAACCAAGATCAGCTTAATCGAAGTTTGACAATTCCTTCATATATGCATTTGAATTTGAACCAATGAAGAAGCCAGGATTGCTGATGTCAGCATTGGACCTAGCGGCCACTTAGTGGCCGCTGGAAGCCGAAGGGTCAAATTTCCTTTATAAATACCCTTAAACCCCTTCAGACCAATAAATAAAATGAATATGGGTAGTTTTAGAGCATTTTTCTCGGCAAATTCTCTTTCTTTTCCTCTACAAGTTCTCTCCCAAACACATAAAAAAAAAACCTTTGATTTCTCTCTTTTCTCAACCATTAAGAGGTAGTGTTCTTGCCCTCTTTTTCCTCTCCTTGGTCTTAGGACTTTGAATTTGAGGTTTTAAGGGCATAGATGTAGTTTTTTTGCTACAATCTACACCCTTTGCTTTGTCTTTCTTCATAACATGTCTATTTGCTTTACATAGTATATCTTTGCTTTATCTTACTTCCTAGCATGTTTTATAGCTTTCCATATGTCTAGGTGCTTTTTGCCTTGCCATGCTTATGTTCAGATCTATATCTTTGTGTGCTTTGTTTTATGTTCATGTGTCTAGATCTACATGTTGGTTGCTATGCCATATGCTTCAATAGCTTTTTTTTGTCTCTTATTGTCCCTTTTTACTTGTGTTTTGGCCCTTTAGGTAAGGTATAGATCTACATCTTGTGGTCTAGGCCTACATCTATGCACTTAGGCCTATATCAAAGGGTTTGGATCATTTTCTTTATGCATGTGTATGCTTGTTTGGTTCTATACTTTATATCCATGTTCGCCTGTCTAGATCTAGGCTTTGCCATGCTTTTTGCCCTCCGTGGGCTTGCATTTGTCAGTATTTGGGGCCTTTTGCTTGTGTGGTTGCATCCGTCCATCTTGTGGCTTGTTTAGACATGACTACTTGTGAGACGCATCTCCCTGATGTCAATTTGCTTAGTACACACCTTTCTCCGCTCCATGCGATGTTGTTATGCTTACCTTGCTTGCTTTGTGCCACTTGCCTAGCTTTCTTTGTTTCTTTGCATTCTTGCACGCTTGTCTACATGTTCATGCATGAGTTTGTGTGTTTTCCATACTCCTATCTCATGGAACTAATGACACCCGATCCAAACCTACATTTGTCCTCCTAGGGCACCCTCTTTTGTTTGATAACATGTTTGTTTGCCCTCGTTTGGCTTCTTTTGATAACTTGTCTTTTAGCATGCTTTCCTTCTAGTTGTTTCTTTGATTGTCTGCTAGCTTGTTTCCTTTGTCATTGCATGTACACGCTTAAAGCATGGACACTTGGAGCCAGGGTGTGGCCTCTTAGGCACAAGCAAAAAAAAAGGGCAAAGATGCAAGCAAGAAGACACAAGCTCATAAAGGGCAATGTTCAGTAGATTAGGAGGCCTAGCCTCCCCAAGTGGTTACATCTTTCTCCCTCTCTCTTAGCCTCTGCTCTAGAGCAATGTATTAGGGTTCTTCCTCTCCTTGTACCCTTTATCTTTCTTGCTCCTTGCTTGGACCGCGTTCCCAAGGTATGGAAATTTCTGTTTTACATTTTCTGTACCTTATTAGGCCATACCCTTGGCATGTTGGCATTTCCTGTTTCACTTTCCTGCTTTAGATTTTCCAACAAATCTTTTTAATTTTTGGTAATTCATTATCAAAAACATTTTTTGCAGAAACAGAAGATAATGAGTCAGATTCTGTGTTTTCTTCAAAAACAGTTTCTTTCTCATTTCTTGAAATAGTCCGAGTAGTACTAGTAGAAGTACCCTCAGTTTTAACTTTTAAATCAAAAGGCATTTTTTCAACAATTTCAAGAGTTTTAGCTTGAGAGGTTCTTAAACTCAAATTTTCTCTTTGATTAGGCAAATCAATCAAACGTTTCTTAGGTTTTGGAGAAGTAGTTTTTCAACAGTTTTTTCTTCAATACGGTTAAGCTGTTGACCAATAATATGCAATGAACTATTAGTAAAATTGTTTTGTTCAATAATACTAGGAACAGGGGTTTTATCATCAGCAATTTTGAAAGGAGAGGCCTTTACTTCAGTCCTTTTATAGTCTACTAGAACTGTCTCAAGGGGCAGAAGGCACCAACGATTTAATAAAAAGAAATCCAAAGAATTAACTATTAATGATCTTCAACATGAAATTACTACTGTTAAACAAGAAATAATTGAACTAAAAAAATGAGTTCAAAACTATTAAAAGAGATAATGATAATCTTAAACAAGAATTGTTGTTATTAAGAATTGATAAAAACCTTGATAAACATCAGTCTGATAATGAACAAGATGAGCACAAAGATGGAGATGAATCCAGTCAATAGGCTCCTCTTTTTGGTAAAGGTATTGCTGATGCTTTTACTAATTCTCGAATTAATCTTATTAACAAAATGCTTCCTCCAAAATGGTTTACAAAACTTAAAATTGTTGTTTGCCATGATTACCATGTTATTGCCATGATTGACTCTAGTGCGGATATGAACTATATCTAGGAAGGAATGATTCCTTCCAAGTATTTTGAAAAGTCCACTGAAAGACTTGTTTCTGCTAATGGTACTCAATTGAAAATTAGATATGAATTGAATAATCCTCATGTTTGCCATGACAATGTTTGTTTTAAAACACTTGCTGTGCTTGTTAAAAATATGACTGATAAAGTGATTCTTGGTCTTCTATTTATATATGCTTTGTATCCTTTTCTTGTTGAACATGATGGTATTACTGCTGATCCTTTTGGATAGAAAGTAAAGTTCAAATTTGCTTCAATGTTTGAAATTGATACTGATGACACTTTAGATCTGATTTAGGCTATAACCAAACATCTAAACTTCCTCAAGCAAGAAATTAGCTACAAGAGAATTGCTATCATGGCAAACAACAATTTTAACTTTTGTAAACCATTTTGGAGGAAGCATTTTGTTAATAAGATTAATCTAAGAATCAATAAAAGCATCAGCAATACCTTTACCAAAAAGAGGAACCTGTTGATTGGATTCATCTCCATCTTTGTGCTCATCTTGTTCATTATCAGACTGATGTTTATCAAAGTTTTTATCAATTCTTAATAACAACAATTCTTGTTTAAGATTAACATTATCTCTTTTAATAGTTTTGAACTCATTTTTTAGTTCAATTATTTCTTGTTTAACAGTAGTAATTTCATGTTAAAGATCATTAATAGTTAATTCTTTGGATTTCTTTTTATTACATCTTTCCAAAGTTTCTTCAAAGCTTATCTTTGATTTCAGTTTTTTAATATTTTCATCTTTTGTTAAATTTTTCTTAAGCTTATTGAGATACTCTTGTTTCAATTTAGGGTTCTCAATTTGGCTATCAAAGTAATTAATAAACTTTCATTTTCTTCACTTTTGATGAGAACATTAATAGTTTTAATAACATTGCAACAGGAATCTCTACAACCAATTAACATTTTCTTCACTTGAGGAAGTTTAGATGTTTGGTTTTAGCATGAATCAGATCTAAAGCATCATCAGTATCAATTTCAAACTTTGAAGCAAATTGGAACCTTACTTTCTGTCCAAAAGGATCAACAGTAATACCATCATGTTCAATAAGAAAAGGAAACAAAGCATTTATAAATGGAAGACCAAGAATCACTTTATCATTCATATTTTTAAACAAGCACAACAGGTGTTTTAAAACAAACATTGTCATGGCAAACATGAGCATTATTCAATTCATATCTAATTTTCATTTGGGTACCATTAGCATAAACAAGTCTTTTAGTGGACTTTTCAAAATACTTGGAAGGAATCATTCCTTCTTGGATATAGTTCATATTCGCACATGAGTCAATCATGGCAGTAACATTGAAATGGTAATCATGGCAAACAACAATTTTAACTTTTGTAAACCATTTTGGAGAATGATAACATGTCCCATTCTTGGTTTATTAATTTTGATAAACATTTCAATGCTAATTTGCCCCTTTGGTTTGACCGATGGTGGACCCAATTTGGCTCTGTTACTGAGATATTTCCACGACCATTAATGGGCTCCTTCAAATATTTCACAAATGTTCTCAAAGTTGATTCTTATGGTGCTAAGTTCCCTACTTTGCTCCACTTCATTAAGCGATATAAGGTCCCTTGGATCTTAAAATGACAATATGATAAGGAAGGCGATGTTCTCACTCACCATTGGTATGTTAAATGGTGGGATAAGTTTCCCCACACACAAGATGTTATTGACAATGTTACTAGGGATTTCCCATCTCTCAATGCTCTCCCTGTTGCTAAAGTTCATTCACCAGTGCAAATAGTTGAACTAGCTAATGCACCTGCTACTTCATTCACCAGACCTGTTAAGTCCTCTACTAAGTCTAATAAGAAGAGTTCTCCTCTTGATGACATCTGCAAGGACCCTGATGCTTTGTATGCCCTCCTCAAGTTAAAATGGAAGGAGGAAAAAGTTGCTACTAATCATGATTCAGAAGATGGACTGTCCTTTGAAGCATTTTTTGCAAACAATCCATATTACCTTTACAATAAGGATTTGTTAGGCCATGATGAAGAAGACACTCCTGATTTAGGGGAAAATTGATTCTCCTGTTTGTTTGTTCTAGCCCTCTCTTTCTTTCAGTTTCAGTGCCACTTTTTCTTGTCTTCTGTTTCAGGCTCCTTTATTCTTTGTTCAGCACCCCTTTTCTTGTTTCTCTAGATGTGTTGCCCTATTTTTTTTTACCCAAAACACTTTTTCAGCCCAAGAACTTTTTCAGCCCAAAACGTTTTTTTTTTTTTTTTTTTTTTTTTTTTCAGTTCAGCCCTTCTATTTTTGTTAAGCGCCTCTTTTCATTTTGTTCAGCCAACTTCCAAGGTCAAAAATATTCTCTTTAGATGCTTCACATTTCTTTTATTTGAATAAATCTTTATTTTTTTCAAATCTGGAATAAAATTTAAATAACAAAAATCAAGTCTAAAATCAACAAAATAAATAAAATTGGACTAAAGTTTAAAGTTGAGAAGTGATAATTTACACTCAATTATGCAAGTCATCAAACACCCCCAAACTTAGAACTTTGTTTGTCCTCAAACAAAAAGAAAATAAAATAAAAGACAACTATAGACACTATTAGCTAGACCCCATAGAGTAATATCATCACTCACCAAGCCATGATCTGAATTTAGATTTCAACACTAGTAACTTACTCTTTTAACATCAAAGATGGCAGGAAAATCAATCAAAAATTTAGCAATTTGGCAAGCAAGAGTTAAGCATTTACTTCAACCTAAAGGTAAGTCCTTGAGTGTGTGTGAAATAGTCAATTTAACTCCAAACCACCAGCAAATTCAGATAACAGTAGAACAACTGAAATCAGAAGAATTCTCTCAAAACTTAACCCCATAAGTCCAATTTTCAGAAATCCTCTCTACTGATGTAATCAAACACCAAAATTAGAGATCAAAAGGTCTTTAATCAAGGTTGTAATGACAGGCCACAGGGTGAGGGCTAAGAAAGAATTGGATATGGAAAATCAAAGCAAACTGGGAAAATGCTTGGTAGAAAGAACAAAAAAAGAGATATCCACAGGATTCACACCATAGCTCTTTCTCAACAATATGCTCATATGATGACAATATTACTGCTATACTCAAAAGTGGAGTGATTTTTTTTTTTTTTTTTTTTGATTTTTGATTTTTTTCT